>NC_056737.1:1023795592-1023848092 GCF_019279795.1 Protopterus annectens
TTTTATATAAACTTTTCTAGCAACTGCCAAAATGCTCTAAAATATTTTTCTTGCATGGCTTTTACAGATACAGGAAGTGGAATATTCATTAGTATGACTGATCAAATTAAAGAACACGTCTCAGACCACAGCTGCTTAAAACACATACTTATCTCTTCCCAATATGCATTTAATTTTTCACAATTCACAAACGTGTGTATCCAGTCAGCTTTTACATCTTTTACTACATCTCCAAAAACTGAAGAATTCATTTTACTAAACTTAGATATTTTATAGAGAGTAACAAACATTCTATGTTTACATTTCCACATAAAGACTTTCCAGTAGAAACTCGAAGTTTGACTAACTGGTTTAAGTAACAAAGATTTATTCTTACTATCTATTGAGTCACATAATAATCCACCACTATCTAAAAAGTTCCAGAATTTTGGATCACTTTTATTATTATTATTTTAGTTAACTTCTATAATGTGGACACGCTTCCTTTGTAGATCAGTTTACATTTGCTAATAACATTCATATTTTCATATAACGGGGAATAGTGTTTTGGAGATGCAAACATCTCATTCATATTATTTATAAATTCATTTAATTTCTTACTGATAGGTAATATTAACTGGTTAACAGATTCATTCAACTTATAATCATTCATTAAATATCCTGGCAACATAGCATTTCCTTTTTCAAAGCAATCAGATCATAAAACAAATCCATTCCTTTTTAATAAGTTCATTTTGACATTGCTCTAAGTTTCCTTAAATCTAAAGGTGTGTGAAATGGGAGAGCACAAACATTTACAATTTGATATTAATAACGTTTTTAAAACACATTTCTTAACTGAGAAGTATAAGAATTGATTTCATGCATGCAGAGTCTAAAGATTTAAATTAATTTATATTATTAAAAGATAATGAAAGTGTTACATATTTCTGACGTATTGTATTTGACAAACTTATAAAAAACATGTATTCTGTTTCCCTGAATAGTTTTCCATTGACTAGTATAAGATGAGTCCATCCAGAGTATAATAGAGTTAAAATTTGTAGTAACATAAAATTCTACATCTGGGAAGACAATACCACCATACTCACATAATCATATATGATTTCTATATTCTTGGCTTTTAAGGATACCATAAGAATAAAGTTAATATTTTCATTTTCTATAAAAGAGTTTTTTTTCTATTTTCTTTAAAAGTTTTTGCCAGGTATTAAAGCTATACTTTTTGGGTAATACAATCATTTTTATAACCACTAGCCTATCCTCAGAAGTAAAAAAAAAAAAATCCCTTTTTTTAATAAGTACCACTTGTTCAATTATTTTTTCAAAGTTATTATTATTAATCTTACATCTTGATAGATTGCTATTTCTAAATATTTTAGCTATTTTCCTTCCCAATTATATTTATAGTTATCTTTAAACTTACTATGTAGCAAGTGATTTATCATTAAAGTTTCAGTTTTATTGTTATTAAATTTCAGTAGTGATGATTCTTGAAATGTTTCAATTTCCTCATCCGTTTCTTCAGTTAAGTAACATAAATATCCTATAGTTAGTAAAATATATGCAAAAAGCTGCATTTTACATTGACAATCCTTGGTAATTGAGAACCCATCATTTTTTTCATAATGTCTTACGCTATCTGGCTAAAGGTTCTCTGTGTTGTGTAACCATTTCGGTAGGTTGTTCAAATCTCACTGTAGGGAACTTGAGTGTCAAAGTGGTTCTAGTGTTATAGAAGTAAACCTTTAACAACAGATGTGATGTGCCCACTTCCACTCAGGAGAAAACTTTAACTTTGGACACAGCTCTTTCTGCAGTTTATCCTACTTTTAGCACAAATGTCTTCTCTGCAACACATGACAAGGTCATCCTGACAAAAGTGCACTTGTTCCCTTTAAGAGTCAGGCTTGTCTTATGGCATTTGATGCAAATACTGTGCTCTCTAGATTGTATAACTACATAGGTAGAAGGTTCAAATCTCATAGTGGGGGATTGTGTGTGTGGCTCCAATTTCAGTTTTGCATAGCTTCCTTTGTTTAAAGTGAATCCTTGAGAAATGTAAGATTTAATTTTAATATATGCTTTGAAGTCTCTATATAGATTTTTTTAATATTACAGTAAATTGTTTTGGAGATGCAAACATGTCTAAAGTTTTAAACGAGTAGTTTCAAGCTGCAGAATAAAAAGCTCTCTTGATATCTGAGCTTACTAGGGCCAATTTCTTGTTTATTCCTTTTACTGAATCTAAAAAAGCTACTAGCCTTTTTATAGTATATGTTAAGCTAGTGACTATAAATCCTGTTTGATCTTTATTCATTAATTTATCTACTGTATCTCTTAATCTTATAGGGAAGATGGAAGTAAATATTTTATAGTCTACACTTAATAATGAAATGAGTCAATATGAGGAAATTAAATTTTCATCCTTTCCTCGTGTAAGTGTAGATGAGATTACAGAAAATTTCCATGAGGGAGCAATTATTTTATCACTCTGAATTATCCTGAAAATGTCACTCAGTAATTTTAAAATCTTTAATGGAAGTAGACTATATAATTCCACACTTAAATCATCTAACTCTGTAGCTTTACCCTTTTCCCTTTTTTTAAGCATCTTTAACTTCTATTAGAGTAACAGGATTATTCAACAAAGATATTTGTTGGTTATTAAATTTATTAGTAACATTTTTCTTTAAAAACGTATCAATTTTGTAATCATCAGTAGTATTATTTTTATCTTTATTAAGATCATTATGTATTTTTTTTAAATATTAGGCATTCCCTCTATGTCTGAACTAAGCTTATTAGTGTGAGGAGTTTGGATATTACTAATTTGCACCTTTTTGTTTAACATCTTACTTTTATTAGCTAATCTTTGTAGATTTTTTTGAAGTCCTTGGATAACTGTGTAATTTTATTTTTTCTAAAGCTAGCTCCACTTTATGCATTAAAATTGTTTGGTATTTTGTCATTAATTTTTTAATAAGTTCAGTATTATTTAATTTCTTTGTTGATCAAATCTCACTTTGTGTATTTCATCTTGTATTTCAAGCAATTCTTTATCCCAGTCTTCATTTTATTTCTTTAATATGCATTTTAAGTATTCCTAATAAGATTTTACTAAAATGGCCATTATCATTCAAAAATAAAAAAGATCTATATTTGTTCTTTATGGTAACGCTTACATTCTTTTAATTTCATCATATATACTGGGATTCTATAATTAATCTGAAATTTCTTTATAGCCATTAAAATAGTAATACATAATACATTATGATCAGCTGAAGAACAAGGACACATTTTAAAACAATTCACTTTACTAAGTAAATCTGTAGGCGCATAAATCCCATCAATTCTAGTTTGCGTCCAATGCATATTGAAATAATGAGTGAAAAGCAATGACTTATCTTCTGTTTTTACTACTAATTAAATCAACATTATTATTATTAATCCATCTGTTTGTGTTTTAGCTGACGCCAGAATTTTGTTTTTTTTATGTTCACTTGTATCTTCTATACTAGATATGCAGTTAAAATCCTCTGCTAAAATTAAACTCCCCTTCCAATCACTTTATAGTAAATTTAAGTGATCTTTAGACACTCTTGCACTAATTCCAGGGATTCAGTAAATATTAGCTAGTGTATAGAGTTTCCATTATATTTAATTATTAAAAATGTATTCATTCCTTCAGGGTGATTAATGGATTCCATAATATGAGGCATCACAGTAGATTTTCTCTAAAGTGTAGCAGTTCCTCTACTCTTTTTGATAAACAAAGCAGGCTATAACATTTCTTAACCTAAGTTATTTAAATATTGTATATGTTTATTTATAAAGTGAGTTTATTGCAAGAATATAATGTCTTCTCTATTTAATTTTATGGGCAGATGTGCAGTAGTGCAGAAGGTAACATTGCCTCACAGCAAAAGGTTCTCAGTTCAATTCTCAGCTGGGGTGACCTTCTCTGCTGAGTCTGCATGTCCTCCCCACATTTGCATGGGTTTCCTCTAGGTACTCCATTTTTTTCTCACATTCCAAAGAGATGCATCTGGCGCATTTCTCCCCATGCCTCCACTGAAAATGGGCTCATTCCAAGTCAGACTTTCCCGGTCAACAAATAATAAATAAATGCATTTTTATATATCTCATTAATAAATTCCCTTTGCTGCCATTATTTTATTAATTTATATTAATACATAATAGATTAAAACTATTCATACTGTGTATTTGAAAATATTTCTTTTAAAAGATAATATAGCACATTTTTCCACCCTATTAATTTAATTGTATATAAGATTATAATACATTCCTCCAACGTCTTAACATTCCATATTTTATTAATTCCTCTTTTCTACAAGTTAATCTACTAAAACATGTAAATAACAAAAACAGAAACAAGTCTACAACTGTAACTGAATATATTACTAATTAAGCACAGGATACCATGTACACTGAAGTTCTCAGTTTGCCTATAGAGTAGACAAACTACTATACTATCTCTCTACCTACCAATACCAATTCATCAAAAAACTAGCCAAAAGCAACTGTGACCTACAAATAATTAATATAATGTTATATATATTAAAAATAATAATAGACTATTAATTTAGTTTTATACATTTCCATGTGAAACTATTTTCTTGTTACTATGTAAAGGTTTAATAAACCTCTTCTATTAATCACAGATATTAAATAATCCAACAAATAGTCTATTATATACCTATTTATGTAATAGTAGTATACATTAACTATTAAATATTTCTAAATTGCTCACATATTCAACGTTATTATAGCGAAATATCTGAATAGATAAGTAGAACAGAGTGGGACCTGAAGCTATAAAGGTATCTGTAAACTTACAGGTGACAGTAGGTAATCTTATCTTACTAAGATAATATGTGAAAGGAAAATCAATGCACAGATATACTTATGCTTTATCCCACTTTTAACAAAAACATCTTCTCTGTAACACACTAATGAGGTCATCTGTCAAAAGTGTATTCACTCTCCTTAAGAGTGATACTTTTCATGTGGTGCTTTTGACTAAAGTTGTGTAACTAAAGCAGTTCAACAACTGTATAAAAGACAGACACCTAATTGACATTGATAGTATAAAAAATATTATCCTGCCTGAAATATTCTCACTACTCTTACAGATATGGCATGCAGAACAACATAGACAAAGTCATTGTAACCAGTTCTTTACTGGCCAAAACAGATAATGTAATGCTGACAGCATGCCCTATTTCTGACCACAATGATATCACCTTCAATGTAACACTTAATACTAACCCCTTAAAACCTCTTCCAAAGACTAGCTGCTTATCTAGTAACAGTGCAAGGACTTAGAAAATGGTTTCTAGATGAAATAGAGCTTTACCTAGATGTTAGTAATAATGGAGAGGTTTCAAATATTATCCTATGGGATACTTTAAAGGTAAATGAATCAAAGATGCTGCCAAACTCCACATAAACCAAGTAAAAAGAAAAAAAAATTGGATTCGGCAACCAGCAGCCAAAAAAGTGTTGAAATATTTATTAAAATAACAAAGATCCACAATGTTTAGCTCTTTCATCCCCAAAGCACTGGGACTTCTTCAGAACAAATTTCAATAATTTGCACCTTGTTTAAATACTCTACTTAAGTCATATGACACAAGACCTACTTTTAAAGAAATACAGTGGTAAAATTAAAACATATAACTTGAGCCTGCTTATAAGTTACATACAATCTAAAACACATAAAAAATATATATAACTCTGATTATAATACTTATGCTCTAGTTTTCAGTATAGGGACTAAAGAAATTGGGTCATTAAGACCAGATAGCATATTCAAGTTCAATTTGAGTTGCCAAAAGACTTCACATCTCTATTGTCTATTGGCATAACATCCAAAATGCCAAAATGGAATTTACCCCATCCAGTACAACTTGAGATATGCTTAAAAAGTGCATTGTTCATGTTACATTTCAAAATTGCATACAGATGTTCATAAATTCTCTTTCTCAAATTTCACTCAGTCTTCCCAACATAAAAACTTTGACATTTGTTACAAATTGCAATGTATACCAAACCCTTGGTTGAACAATTACCTTGTTTAAGATAAATAGGAAAAGGTATACCAGGTAACTCTAAAAAAGTTTTTTCTAAAATGTAAGAACACTGGTGACAACTGCCACATTTAGTTGCACCTTTAAAATTAAGCATATTTGGTGCAGGAGAATGCTCAAAAAGAACCCTTTTTGAGCATTCTCCTACACTAAGTATGCTTAATTTCAAAATGTAACATGAACAATGCACTTTTTAAGCATACCTCAAGTTGTACTGGATGGGGTAAATTCCATTTTGGTATTTTAGATTTTATACCAAAAGACATTAGAGGTGGTTGGTGGAAGTTACAAATAGAAAGATGTGAAGTCTTTTGGCAACTCAAACTGAACTCTAATATGCCACCTGGTGAGGGGGGAAAATGTAACCTGGGTAAGTATTCCACCATCCCCTTATCCCAGTTTTACCACAAACATCTTTTCTGCAACACAGTGATGAGGTCATCCTGTAAAAAATGCACTCAGTCCACATAATAGTTGGATTTGTCCTGTGTGATTGGTGGCAAATGCTGGTTTCTCTGTGTTGTGTAACTATTTGGGTAGGTTGTTCAAATCTCACATTAGGGAACTTGGGTGTCTATGTGGTTCTAGTGTTATAGAAGTAAACCTTTAACAACAGATGTGCTGCGCCCACTTCCACTCAGGAGAAAACTTCAACTTTGGACACAGCTCCCTCTGCAGTGTATCCTACTTCTAGCAGAAATGTGTTTTCTGCAACACACAATGAGGTCATCCTGACAAAAGTGCACTTGTTCCCTTTAAGAATCATGCTTGTCTTGTGGCATTTGCTGCCAATACTGTGCTCTGTAGATTGTATAACTACATAGGTAGAAGGTTCAAATCTCATAGTGGGGGGGTTTGTGTGTGTGGCTCCAATGTCTGTTATGCATAGCTTCCTTAACAGTCATTTTGTATCACCTTCCACTCAGCAGAAAAGTTTAAAATGGGAGTGGATGCCCCAACCCCTTATCCCACTTTTACCACAAACATCTTCCCCCCACCCCACTCACGAGGTCAGCATGCTAAAATTGTAAACTGTGCCCTTACAGCTTGCAGTTCTCCTGTGGTGCTTGTGGCTGATTCTGTGTTACATGGATTGTGCAAATAGATAGATAGGTATCACTCAGGTGATGTATTTTTCTCTGGCAGAATGTTACCCCTATAGATTTGTATTATTCCCAGGCAATAAGCATTTTTGTAAACACAATGCTTACATCATGCTATCAAAAAATAAATAAATAAAATAAAAGCCAACATCAATATGATTGTATGAGTTAATATGTGGTGCTGGCTTTTGATAGTGTACTCTGTAGACTGCGTAAATACTGAGGGAGAAGGTTTGAATTCAGCAATGATTGACTACTGTGCATGTGTGTTTTTCTGGCATGAAGAGTAGGGAAGGCTTCTAATGCATGTAGCTGTGCAGTGTTTCTCTGCACTTCAACTACCTTCATAGGTTTGCAGAAGAACATTAATGTATTAAAGAATGTTGATATCATCCATTTGACTGTACACTGTCAGAACTGTAAAACATCATCTTGTGTGGTGCATGTGATTCAACCAGTGTTCTGAATCTTGTGATCTTAGGTAGTCGGTTCAAATCCAGCCAACATAGATTCATGTGTGTCAGCATGTCTGTGAATCTGCAGGTAGGTACTAATGACATCAGCCAAGCTATCTCCTGTCTACATGTATGGATGGGGATTCCTGTTAAAATGATTTTTCACATAGAAATGATACTTTGATAATGACAATGCCATAGGATAACATTTGTCTTTACCATGAGAACTACTAAGTCTTTTCCTGAGGTGTGAGGTCATGACACTATGTTCTGTATGTTTGTGTATGTGTTAAAATTCATGATTATCCACATATTATACCTGATTTCTATTCTCCCATCACAGTGTTGACTATATTATGCATTTTGTGTGTTTGGGTATACCTAGCAGCAGGCAATGTTGTGTGAGAAAGACACATCACGTAACACTGTTTTAAAATAACAGGCACACATTTCCCTTGCAGCTATAAAATGATGTCAAACCCTCAAAGACCAAAATATCTCACACCTGTAGCACCAGTGGCACTGGGTCACATTCATTCTTTCCAATATCATGTAGCTTCTATTGTCACATAGTGAAGTTGTTCAAAACCCACATTGGCAGACTCTCAGAGTGTGCAAAGTGTTTGCAGTGTGTGCTTTATTACAGTGCAATTATTTCAAAGAGTTTACTGTGTGCAAATACAGTTATTCTGCAAAGTACAGTCAAAGTACAGCCATTTAAAAAGTTTCTTGTGCTGTATCCATTTATTCACAGAGTGCTGCCATTTCAAAGTGCTTCTTACACTGTACAGAGTTATTTAACAAAGTACAGTCATTTTTTATTTTTTTTCTGCTGTATACAGTTCATTTGCAAAGTGCATTCATTTTGAAGTGTTTCTTATTCTGAGTTTCTTCTGCTGTGTACAATTCATTCACAAAGTATAATCATTTCACAGTGTTTCTTACACTGATAAAGGGTGGTTTCACAAAGTACAGTGATTTTAAAGTGTTCTTGTGCTAAGGGACTTATTTAACAAAGTGCAGCTGTTTCAGATTCTGTTGTGTTATTTGGCATAGTTACAAGTTCTGGCATACATTTCTGGCATATATATCTGTATGTATGTTCGTACATAATTTCAAGCAGCTTCATTACTGTGTGTTGCTATGGCAGAGGCATTTTGCAGACCCAGTCCACTTGTGTTTGATCATAATATTGCAGAGAATTGGAGAGTATTTGAGTAGGAATGTGACATTTTCATACAAGCAGCTTTTCCTGACAAAGATGCACATGTGAGGGCATTCATTTTTTATAACTTAGCGGTGTCAGAAGTCATTGAAAGAGAGCGTTCATTTGTGTATGCACCAGCAGTATATACAGGAGAGGGGGAAAACTACCATATTGTTATACCGGCTGAATCAAGGGAGGACGCTGAGTGCTTGAAACACAGATTTAGAGAAATGTGTAACCCTAGACAAATGTTACATTAGAGAGGCACCTATTTTATGCAAGAGACCAAAAGCCAGGATAAACTTTTGTAGCTTATATCATTTACTTGAGAAATAAAGCTAAAACATGCAGACTTGGTGATTTGAACGATGAGCTGATAAAGGACAGGCTTGTGTGTGGTGTTAATAATGCTGCAGTGAGAAAGATTTTGCTTCATGACAGTGATTTAATGTTGAGCAAAGCTATAAAGGTTTGTCATGTTCATGAGCTCACAGAAAGGTACAAAAGTATGCTTGTAAGTGATGAGCATGGTTTCAGCAGCCTCTAGAGCAAGTGTAGACAGCATGCAGCACACGGCTAGCAGAAACAGGCTTAAGCACATGGCAGCTGCAACCCCTGCAGTGTTTCCAGGGAGGACCCATAACTTTCCAAAAGGTTCTAAGACTAGCTCAACAAAACAGACAAAGTCAGTGCAGTATAAGGGTGAGTCAGCAAAAGCCATATCAAGTCTTATTGTTAACTGTCATAATTGTGGTGCCAATCATAAGTCTAAAAGAGAGAAGTGCTTAGCATTTGATCAGCAATGCCACAAGTGTAAAAAATAGGATCACTTTCAAAAGTTTTGTAAATCAAGCAAACCTCATTCAGTTATTAACAAAGGTCACTCAAAAAAGCAAGTTGACCATGTAGAAAGCTGCAACTCTACATTCTATGTAGATGGTGTATCAGTGGTTGGTTTTGGCAAAGATCAAAGTGTTTTGGACTGTTATGATCTTTGGTAAACCCATTGAGCTCAAAGTAGACACTGATTCAAAGTGTAATGCTATGTCAGCAGAAACATTTGCTAGCTTAAGAGCTGGTGAATGACTTAATTTGGCTAATTGTGCAAAACTTGTTGCTTATCGAGGTGAAGAGATTCAAACCGAAGGCTCAGCAGTCCTTTCATGCCATTTGGCTGAAAACAGTTACAGCTTGCAATTCTATGCAGTCAGAAAACCTGTGCAGTCATTATTAGGTCTCAGAGACCATTTAAGAATGAAACTATTTTTTTTTACCAAAGAAGTCCATCATGTAAGCACATGTCTTAGCTCCAGCTTCACTGATGTTATTTTCTCAGAGTATGCTGATGTTTTCTATGACAAGTTAGGCAAACATCCATTTCTGTACTCCATGAAAGTAAACCTAGAGGTCAGTTCAGTGGTCAAACCAGTGAGGATAGTTCTAATAGCTATGCAGAACAAAGTCAAGGTCCCGTTAGTTAAGTTGGTGCAGCAATGTGTGATTTGTCCAGTCACTGAACCAACTGAGTGGGTATCTTCCATGGTAGTTGCTCATAAGAAAAGCTTAGATGAAATCAAAATATGCATTGACCCAAGAGACTTGAACAAGGCATTAAAGAGACCACATCATCCTATGCATGCAGTTGAGGAGGTTACCACCCTCATGCCAAGTGCCACAGTTTTTTTCTGTCTTGACTGCAAAGAATTAATTTTGGCAAGTAATGCTTGATCGCAAATCTTCGCTACAGACTACATACTCCATTTGGTAGATATAGATTTCTCAGAATGCCTTTTGATATAAATTCTGCCAGTGAAGTCTTTCAGCATGCAATGGAGCAATTTTTGGGGGGTTATCCACAAGTTATAACAGTTGATGATTTACTAGTTGGAGGTAATCGAGGAGCAGAGCATGACAGAAAACTCAGAAAAGTTCTGGGTAGAGCACATAAAGTGAACTTGAAGCTCAATCCTCTAAATGTAAATTCAGGCTACCAGAAGTTACTTATGTGGGAAAACTACTTTTGTACCAACTCCTTAGTGCAACGCTTTCTGAAATTCATAAACTCCAATGCCCTGGCTCAACATATCTGCACCCCCAACAGGGCAACAATATCCTAGACCTAGTCATTACCAACATGAGTGACCGGTGTTCCGCACATGAAGTCAACTCATCCTTGGTCCGATCTGACCATAAGCTAATCACTCTTGATATCCACATCCCACCCCCACCCCCATTAAGGAAACCACAGTAAAAAATTCTCCAAAGTCAACTTAATGCTTCTTAAGACAGAAGTGGTGAACTTCATGACACCCATGCAGATAGACAGTACAGTTACAACTGCTGAATCCTACACAAATGCACTCTATAATCACTTACACGAGTGCATGGATCGTGCTATCCCAAACAGAACCAAGACGCTATCCTCCAAAAAAAGAAGCCAATCTGGTGGTCCCCTGCCATAAACAAACTGTACAACAGAAGGAAGAAACTGTTGCAAAAGAGAGTAAAATCCCATGAGTGGAGGAGCTCCCTGGTCAGCCTCAGTAAGAAGCTGAGATCCCTTATAAGATCCTCTAAACCTAGCTATGAAAACAAAATCACCACTAATTCTAAGGACAACCACAAAGCATTCTATAGCTATGTCAAGAATCTCAATGGCAACACTCAGATCTGCTCTGAGTTACAGCACAACGGCACAAAAATTACAAAACCAACTGATATTGCCAACATCCTAGCAGATAGGTTCAGTGATAACTTTACCCCCTTCACACCCCCTAAACGGCCCATATCTATACAGGAAGAATGCAGTGTCCCTGTAATCACAACTATGCAGGTAAAAGCTGCACTCTCTAAAGTCAAAAACACAGCATCCATGGTACCAGACAACATCCCAGGCTGTGTTTTACATGAACTTCAGAATGAACTGGCTCCCCACTTAAGCACCATGTTCAATAATAGCCTCGTGTCAGGCTTTGTGCCCACTGAATGGTGCACAGCAACAGTTATCCCACTCTACAAAGGGGGAGCCACCACTGATCCCGGGAACTATCGACCTATTTGCCTGATGAGCCTTGTCTGCAAGGCCATGGAACATATCATCATGGAACTCATAAACAAAGACATTGGTAGCCTCCAAACTCTGGATCCCACCCAGTTCGGGTTTGTGAAAGGCCAATCATGCCTCCTGAACCTGATCGACTTCTTTGAGGCAGTCACCAAAGCCGTAGATGAGGGTAAGGTGATTCACACAGCCTATCTTGACCTCGTCAAGGCTTTCGGCACCATCCCGCATTCTGGAGTTATAGCTAAACTCACTAAACTAGGTATAAATCCCTACATCACAAGATGGGTTGCCAACTGGCTCACTGACAGAACCCACACTGTAAAAGTTGCAGACTCCAAATCTGACCTCAAAGCAGTGACAAGTGGAGTACCAGAGGGTTCCGTCCTGGGATGTCTCCTGTTTGGTATCTACGTCTTTGAAGTACAGACTAACACAG
Source organism: Protopterus annectens (assembly GCF_019279795.1). Lineage (NCBI taxonomy): Eukaryota > Metazoa > Chordata > Ceratodontiformes > Protopteridae > Protopterus > Protopterus annectens. The sequence goes on from NC_056737.1 coordinate 1,023,807,971, forward strand.
AAGGCCTCTGGCTAATGAAGTTCACAGATGACTGCAAATTAGGAGCCATAGTCAGGTCCCCAAATGATGTGGGCATCCTACAGAAGGGCCTCCCTGAGACAGATGCCTGGTGTCAGAGCCATGGCCTCAAGCTCAATGCCAAAAAGTTCAGTGTAACCCCCTTTGGTAAAAACTCTGTACCCATGGACTACCACATAGGCAGCAATCTACTTAACACCAAATGTGTGATAAGAGACCTTGGGACCCAGGTGGACAGTAGTCTATCCTTTGATAGTCACATCAGCACAGTAGTCAGGAAGTCCTTCTACATGGCACACCTCATCATAAAAGGGTTCTCATCCAGGAAAAAAGAGGTCATTGTATCCACTCATTATACCCATTATAGATTAAAATGCCCTTTTTGGAATGTACCTCACAAGACATCTGCAGCAGCTGGAAAGGCCACAGAAGTACCTCACAAAGAGGATTACTGGCCTCAAACAAATGCCCTACAGTGACCGCCTCAAAAAATTCCAGCTTTACTCCATAGCATATTGTGTACTCCGAGGTGATCTCTGCCTAACATATAAAGCTATGTCAAACCCAGAGCTGTTGGACATGCTACACCTAAAGAAATCCCAATCTCTCCGAGCTACATGCTCTAGGGACCTAAACCTTGACACCACAATAAACAGGACATGCTGGAGGGATAGATTCCAGTCCCAGAGACTTCCCATACTCTGGAACAGGCTACCCATCTATGTCAAGCAAAGTTCTTCATTAGCATTCTTCAGGAAAAATCTTGATGAGTGGATGGGAAATAGAAAATACACCCCAGGGATCACTTCTGTGTCTCTGCTCGACAGTGGCACAGGAAAATAACTTTCTTGGGTAGCGTAAGCCAGGGAACCTTGCTGGCTAGGCTTACGTAGGCCCTTGGTCTGATAGCCTAGTACCTACCTATGAGCCTATTTATTTACCAGTACAGGCTTATGACCAGACCCTTCCAAACAAGCAACCATTCTTGAGATCCCAGCTCCAGACAATGTCCAGGCCCTACAGCATTTCCTTGGTATGGTTAACTAGTTGGGCAAGTTTATATCTGCCTTCAGTGAGTTTTCAGTACCTTTAAGAGAGCTGGCATGCAAAAATGTTGCCTTAACATGGTTGGAACAGCATCAGAGATTATTTGCTAACCTCAAACAGCAAACTGCCAATCCACTTACACTGAGATACTATGATGTCTACAAACCAGTAATTCTTTCCTGTGATGCTTCAAAGTTCGGTCTTTTGGTATTGTTATTCTTCAAGAGGCAGATCAGTTGCTTATGAATCTAGAATTCTTACCCAAACTGAAATGCAGTTTGCTCAAATTGAGAAGGAACTTTTGGCAATTGTGTCCGCATGTCCGAAGTTCCATGATTATATTTATGCCTGGGCTATTCAGCTTGTAGCTGATCATCAACTTATAGTCACTATTTTAAAGAAGCCTATGCATACAGCTCCAGCAAAACTACAAAGAATGATGCTCAGATTACAAAAATACAACTTCAAAATTATCTGGCTGATACCTTATCCAGATCACCCAGAAATACCATAAAACAGCTTGAGGTAGAGAATTTTGACTTTGATGTCATGAAAGTGTATACTTTTTCTACCATGAGACTTGATGAGCTGAGACACCATACAAAGACTGAATGAATTTTGTAGAAGCTCAACCACTTCATCAGTCTTGGATGGGCACAAAGCAATCTTGTGTACCGCCAGAAGTACAAGCTTATTTTCCTTAGAAAGATGAAATACTGATGGAATATGGTATTATTTTCAAAGGTCCTAAAGTTATTGTTCCTACGTCCTTACAACATGAATAACTTCAGATTTTGCATCCTAGTCACTCGGGTTCTGAAGCTTCCAAAAAACAGCAAGAGGACTAGTATTTTGGCCTTATCTGTCAAACGACGTTAATCAAGTGCTTTTATCTTGTTCATTATGCAATGGTACTAAACCATATTTGCAAAAAGAGCCACTTCAGCTAATCTGGATTCCTGAACTACCATGGTCAGCAGTAGCCACTGACAAATTTGGGGGGAACAGTCAGCATTACTCAGTGTTGGTTGACTCTTATTTGAACTGGTTTGAAATCGATTTGCTACCTAACTTAACATCCAGTGCTATTATTACTAAGATGAAACATCCTTTCTCAATTCATGGTAATCCACATAAAGTTATTTCTGACAATGGTACCCAGTTTACCAGTCAATTGTTTCAGAAATTTGCAAAAGAGTGGGACTTTATCCATGTTACTAGTAGTCCAGAATGCCCACAGTCAAACGGCCTTACTGAACGTGCAGTGCAGAGTGCAAAGCAATTACTAGAGAAGTCAAGGTGTGACAATACTGATATCTTCTTGAATTAACTTAATCTCAGAAACATACCCTGTGACAACCTATTTGGCTCACCTGCTCGGAGACTTCTATCTGGGCAAACCAAAACAACCTTGCCTATCAGTTTTAGTGGTGTCTAATGCTAAAAACAAGAGTGCAATCAAAGCCCAACTGTTTAAGAAGTGTTCCATTTAGAAGTACAGCAATAATAAAATGAGGAGATTTCTTCATCCATTGACAGAAGGAGACAGTGAGGATGCAAACACTGAAAGGCTATGATCGAATTGGTCAAGTGAGAGGTATATGTGCCGAGCTGAGATCCTACTTAGTGGAATCTGAGGGTACAGAATACAGGAGAATCCTCATGCATCTTCTTCCAGTGCCTGAATCAATATCACAGCATCATACCTCTGATATAGACTCTAGATCTCAGAGCAACCCAGACAATGTTCATATTGAAGAACATATCTCAGTACCTATTTCTGTTCCTGATGATGTCCCAGATGTCCCTCAAGTTGAACATTCCTGAAAAATCGTCCTCGTTGGTAGATCCAATTCTGATTTTTATGTTACATGACCAGGTTGTATTTCTAGACCTAGTGTGAAATGCACAGCAACCTGGACAGGATTGTTTTAAATGTGTTTAGTTTTGTATGATTGCATGGCAAAATTAGTTCTGCATAACTGCATACCAAAGAATCATTTCTGTATAACTGCATGTCAATGAATGCTGTCATTTTAGTTTATAACCTATTACTCAAAAAATTTAAAAACAAAAAGAAAAATTTAGCATAGCTAGACTTTCCACTGTGAGATTGCTTAAAGCGCTTGGCTTAGAGGTGACATGGGATATATGCAATTTACCCTTTAAGGACATCAGGTGTTTCAGCTAAGTGTCAATTCTGAATATCCATGACTTTTTCTTAAGTCTGTTTGTGGACAAATTCAGGCCACTAAAGCCAAATCCCACTAAATGTGGACATACATGTTTCTGCTTTATTATAGCATCATCAACACAGCATAAGTGAAATGTTTAACAAGCATTTGGAAGCACAAGGTTGTCATACCCAATTGATATCCATAAACCTTAAGGTGACTGTAAAATATCCCAACTAACAAACTATAACAATCCATAAAAAGATCACACAGAAAAACTAATTGGTTAGAAAGCAAAAAGAAAAATCTATCAAAGCTAGACTTTCCACTCCATGATTCCTTAAACCTCTTGTATTAGAGGCGATATGGGATATATGTGGGTCTATATTACGTTATCAAATCGTAACTTCATCGAAAACATAATGCTCGACCCCTAAATATCGAAGTGACATGCAGCTGAATAGTAGAAATCACAAAACAACCCGAGCCTGGGTGTCATTATTTATTCATGAAACGTAAATGAAATAAGAAGTATCTAAGAAGTTCTTTACCCTCAACAGGGAATGTGTCAGAAAGTGTGTGGAAAGCAGAAACAACTTCATTTTCAGAAAGAAATGACAGTGCGATCAACTCTTTAACTGGTACTGGTAGTTGAAAACTTGAAGAATGTCCATAAAGTGTTGCTAAACCTACTGACTGCACTTTGCGCCATAAAGTCTGGGCAAAGTGGAATAAGCAACCTTTACTAATCACTTCAGCAAAGTTATGCTTTACACTCTTGATAGATGCCATCTCAAAGTCTGTTATAATAAACGTTACTGTTGGGTCATACTTTACTGACTCTAGCAAACAAAATAAACATTCCCATAAATAGTTCTATGCCTTGAAAGACTTCCTGGACATCAAGCAGTACACTAAAGGCACACTTTTACAGTTTCTACCAAAGGATATCAAAGCATGTATAGAATGCAATTGCTTACAAAGCCATCCATTTGTCAGAAATATACCATCCATAAACCAGATGGTACTTTCACACAAATTTTGTAAGTTGTCCTTAGTACTGAATGCAATAACATATGCTCATTATTCTGCAAATCTACCACTCTCTTCTGTATAAAGTGGCCTTCTTTAAGTGACAACTGTGTTGTATCTGCACTACCTAATGTACTGTCTACTTCTTTTGTTTCCTAACACAGTTTACTTGTTGCTGCAAAGTCACTGTTGTCTCTATGGAAGTTGAGGCTACAACATCATCTACTGACAAAACAGGTGTACTTCTGGACACCCAAGCAATTTCTTTCAGTGCATGACATGCTTTACACTTTTCTACTTCAGTAACATCTGAAGCGTGATCATGTCCTACAGATTTCAATAATATCTCACCATCTACTTCTATTTCTGTCACTGCTGTGCCCTTGCATTTCAACAATGACTTGAACCTACAGCTCCGGTACTTTCTCTTTTCTGTCACTGCTGTACCCTTGCATTTCAACAATGACTTGAACCTACAGCTCCGGTACTTTCTCTTTTCTGTCACTGCTGTACCCTTGCATTTCAACAATGACTTGAACCTACAGCTCCGGTACTTTCTCTTTTCTGTCACTGCTGTACCCTTGCATTTCAACAATGACTTGAACCTACAGCTCCGGTACTTTCTCTTTTCTGTCACTGCTGTGCCCTTGCATTTCAACAATGACTTGAACCTACAGCTCCGGTACTTTCTCTTTTCTGTCACTGCTGTGCCCTTGCATTTCAACAATGACTTGAACCTACAGCTCCAGTACTTTCTTCGTTTTACTACTTTCTCCAAGTTATACAGGTACCCATCGATACACAACATTGCTTTATTTTTTTGAGACATAACTGTCTCATAGATATTGCCTACAACACCAGGACTCAGGTGTGAGTTGCAAGCCATAGTCCGCGTTAGATAGTGATATCATGCACAATATGTCAGTAAACATAGTGCAATTTAAATTAACTGACTCGGTACTTTGTTAAAAGCACAATGTCAGCATTTGCCATTACATCTTAGTAACACATCATGCATGTTTACAGTGACATGCGTAAGAAATATGTACACCATTTACATATTTGATGTTTTTCATATATACATATTTAAATGACTCTGATGGCAGCTCGCTTGTACGTCACACGTCATCATCCTGAAGTTGGCCATCTATTCCTTTTCAAAAACTCTTTATTCGCTATAATTAGCATTCATTGTGATCGGCATTCAAGATGCAGGGGTTGAGTATTACATTTTCAATGATGTTGCCATTCAATAACGTAATATTACCCTTTAAGGACATCAGATGTTTTGGCTAAATGGCAATTTTTCTTGCTCACCTTATCTCAACTTCAATCATGCTCTTGAATGTTATTTTCACTTAATTAGCCAAACAAATCATGTAACAAAGTTAAGTAAGGACTGTAACAGTGTTTGCTGTTAAAAGGAAGAGCTATGTGAGGTTAAAAGTTAACTTTCTTCAGAGATCTCATGGTCTTATAAAAAAATACTACTACTGCATTAGTGTCTGTCTCTGTCCCCCACAATTACTACTTTTTATTAAATTTATTTATTTACTGGTTATTAACTAGACAAGCAAACTGGTTTGAGGACTTTTTTCAGACTTGGCTGATGCTGTGCAGGTAAGTACAGCTGACACTGACAATCAAAATTACAGAGCAACAAAAATACAGATTAACAAATAGCATTCAAAGGTTCACATGACAAAAAAGTAGGTTGCAAACTGTTTATTTAGCAATACTGAATAATCTGATATCACACACTTTTTACAGAATAAAAGTTCAATAAACACACAAGTTCTTGTAGTAGAAGAAAATGCAGTAATACAAGGGTAGCTTAAGTAGAAATAATTTACGTTTCAATGCACATCCATAATCAGTTTCTTGCAATATAGAAAACCTCAGTAATACAAAGGTAATGCAAGAGTAAATAGTTTACAATGAGCAGAACATTTCACCAAATCAAACCTTCACACTGAAGTTTATCAAATTTTGGAAATTAAACTTTTCCTAGTACCCTGGATAATTATTGTTGTAATTAGATAAAGGTTGTTGAACCTATAATTGTGAGCTGCAGAAGATATGGAGTGAGAAAAAAAGCTGTGGTAGTTTTAAAGTTGTAAAGTAACACACATCAGTTTGTCTTTAAGGTAGCTGACAGCATTATTTCCATGGTAACTCATTAAGGAAGACTAACTGTAGGCAATATATTACAGTGAGCTTGATCTCCTGATAACAGTGTGTGATTAGGCTAATAAAACCTTGAGTCTATTTGATACCATTTAATGTTTCGCCAAATGCCCACAATACAGTTATTACCAGAGCACTAGTATATGCGTCTGAAATATTTATATATTATGATGTTACCCTTGTCAAGTGAGCTAAAACTTTCGTATATGCAAGTAAGAGCAATACAAGTGAAAGTGGAAGATCCTGTCTGGTGTCTTTGCAAGTCGGACAGGTCCTGGGATGAACTCACATGTAGATGGTACTGTGTAAACCCCTTTAAAAGTTCCTTGGATTGCTCTGAAAATCAAAAAGCCATCAGGAATTCAAAATGAGCTTATCATTTTTTTTTCACCATCTAAACTATGAACTAAACAAGTTTCATCCTACTAACTATGACTAAGGTGATCACGTCTGAATCCAAATGGATCTGGATGTGTAATTTCATGCAAGGGACTTTATTGTCCATGAGCTCACACACCCAGGAGAAGCTTAAAATCAGCATTAAGAAAAGAAATAGGTCTGTAAAATATACAACAGGTTAGACTAATCTTCTTCTTCTTTCGGCTGTTCCCATTACGGGTCGCCACAGCGGATCTTCTGTTTCCATTTCTTCCTGTCCTCTGCATCTTGCTCTGTCACACCAGCCACCTGCATGTCCTCTCTCACCACATCCATAAACCTTATCTTAGGCCTTCCTCTGTATACGCTCCTGTACTTCTTCATTCCACTACCAGGTCTCCTTGTCCTCCTTTCTCTTTTCAGATATCACACCAAGCACCTTTATAGCTGTCTCCCTTACCATCTCTGCTGTAGTTACCCAGCTATTCGGTAACTCTTCACTGTCACTCAGTGCCTGTCTTAACTCTTCCTTGAACTCCACCTCACAATTACCCTTTTTTAATTTCCAACATTTGATCCTTGGTGCTGCCCTCACACTCCTCCTCCTCTTCTTGATCACCAATGTCATCCTACAAACCACCATCCTATGCTGCCTAACTACACTTTTCCCCCACCACCACTTTACAGTCTCCAATCTCCTTCAGACTGGCCCTTCTACATAAGATATAATCCACCTGTGTGCATCTCCCTCCACTCTTGTATGTCACCCTATGCTCCTCCCTCTTGTTAAAATATGTATTCACCACAGCCATGTCCATCCTTTTCGCAAAATCCACTATGATCTGACCTTCTGCATTCCTTTGCTTAACACCATACCTACTCATCACTTCCTCATCCCATCTGTTCCCTTCACCAACATGCCCATTGAAATCTGTTCCAATCACCACTCTATCACCCTTGGGTACAGTCATCACCACTTCATCCAACTCACTCCAAAATGTTTCTTTTTCATCCATCGCACACCCAACGTGTGGAGCATATGCACTAACAACATTCATCATTACACCATCAATTTCCAGCTTCATAAACATCACTCTATCCGACACTCTTTTCACCTCCAAAACTCTCTAAGCATACTGTTCCTTCAGGATAACCCCTATGCCATTTCTCCTCCCATCCACACCATGATAAAACAATTTGAACCCACCTCCAATACACCTAGCCTTGCTCCCCTTCTGTTTGGTCTCTTGCACACACAATATACCAACTTTCCTTCTGTCCATCATATCAGCTAGCTCTCTCCCTATACCCATCATACTGCCAACATTCAAAGTTCCGAACCTGACTACCACAGTCCTAGCTTTTACCTGCCTTCAGGCATACCTTTCCCCTCTTCTCCTCCTTTGGCCAACAGTAGCCCAATTTCCGCCAGCACCCTGTTGACCAACAGTACTGGTGGCAGTCATTGTTAACCCGGGTCTCGACCAATCCGGTATGTATATCTGTACTGTTGTCCACATGTATGATTCGGCAAAATTTTATACCAGATGCCCTTCCTGATGCAAACCTTCCCATTTATCCTGGCTTGGGACCGGCACAAAGAAATGCACTAGCTTGTGCATCCCCAGTGGTTGGGTTACAACAGGTTAAACTGATATGGTTTAAGAATCACAGTAGAGGTAGCATGCTTCCAGTATAGTAGAATGTGTCAGTTTTTCCACATTCCCAGCAGCTTAAAGATATCAAAGCACGAACCCATCTGTTTTCCTCATTTAGATTAAATTCAAATGCATGATGACAGAAACAAAACACAATTTGTCATCTTTTTCTGCCTTACTTTTTTGCTGTTGACATCCTCAAGCACTCTCTCCTTCTCCTGTTCTATGTTTATTGGAAAACTCCTCAGACCACATGCTATGGTCATCTATCACCTGTTTTATAAAATGGATATGTTGTGTCTGGACTAAGGATACTGCCCTCACCTGGGTAGTTATACATTGTCTTCTATTTAAGAGAAACAAGGTTTGAAAAAAATTGTAAACACAACTCAAATTACATCATGCCACCTTGTCTAAGGGTGCTTACAATATCCTTTTCAACTCGTATGTAACATTCAATATCTCCCAGAGCTATTCATTAAAGGCATTGCTTACATAAACAATGACAACTTTTCTAATATCCTTATAGAGAAGTTTAATTCTATTTTTTTCCTCAAATTGTCACCTGTATTTCCCCTGCTTTACAGCAGTTATACCGCCACACAAAATTACTTCCCGGCAGAATTTGTCAAAAAACATATCTATCTATGTATCTATCGATATATTTCAATAGGATATTATTTCTTAAGGCACCGTTTATTTCTCAGTCCTTGAATAAATATGTTTCTCTTCTAGACATGGATTTATAAGCCCCACTTGACCACACATACACTGTGATCACTTGTTACTTTCTTTGAGTAATGATTAGTAAATAAATAAAGATATTTAAAGTTTTTAGATTAGTCATACATCTTAAGCAAATCTTTATTCTTAAAGTTCATTTTATTATACTTGAAGTTACCATAAACAACAATGCTTTCAGCTTATCTTAAACTCATTTTTTTCTGTCTGACTAACTGCTGCTTCTATGCATGGTGCCTGTAAGTATAGTTTAAAAGATTCTAGTGTAGGCTGCAGGCGTCTGTTTTTAATGGGATTAACAAGTGAAATGTCAGTTATTTTTAAATACATATTATTGATAAGGAGTCATTCTAAACAGTTGAATCAATTTCCATATATAATACTTAGATGATTGTACCACATATTATATTTATATAAGGATAGGTAATATCATACACTGAACAAGGTATGTTATTTGCATTTTGCATGGTAAACATTTGATTTGGGGAGTAAACCTAGTCAACTCTAGTTCATTGAAATGGAGGGAGAGAAATATGTGTATTTAATGACAACAAGGTGTACAATTTTCTGTGGCCCAGTAAGACTAAGATGTCTTATATATTGTAATTTGTTCCATGCTCTTTTTATGTGTCTCATGAGTTTAATTAAATCTGGCAGTTATATCATTCAAGGACAGGTTAACAGCTAATTTGATAGGAAGTTGATCTTGGTTAAAGACAGCCAGCCAAGTGAATGGGTTTCCAAAAGAAATATGACAATCAAAATTAGGAGAATAAGATTTAAGACTGATTTTTTTTCTCTCCCCACATTAAGTCTTCAGCATAGCCATTTACAATTTTCACCATTTGATCAATTTTATATAGACACATTCATGTTTTCCTAAATATATTTGCTAATCATCTGTTAGAGAAGTGTAATGCTGTTCAGTATGTCACCCCTTCATTTGTTAAATAGGAAGGTTATTTCCCTTTGAAAGTTAATTTGCTGAAAAAGATGAACTCCAAACTATTATTGTTTTTAAATGGTCATGTTTACCTAAAGTAGATCAACATTTAACATTTCAGATGCTGAAACAGGAGATAGTACTCTGTCATTGATACCTTAGATAAAGTAAATAACTATTTACAATATTTATGCAATAGTGTTAATAAAAATGTCCACTGAAAATAAACTGCTCCACTCTTGGCATACTAGTGTAATCTGAAGGATATAAATCAAATGTGAAGACAATACAATGATGCAAGAGTTAGGATCGTTGCCTCACAATGCCTGCTTCACAAGTTTTGCTGTCACCGCCTAAATTCATAGCATTATCTGTTCACTTTTCATTAGTATATGTGGATTTTTATCAAAGTGCTCCTGTTTTCTGACATCCGAATGATGTACTACAGGTGAAATGGTAATCCACTAAATGTTCCATTGGTGTTCACATCGTGTATGGTTGAGTGAGTACTATAGGTGAAACGGTAATCCACTACATGTTCCATTGGTGTTCACATCATGTATGGTGAGTACTATAGGTGAAATGGTAATCCACTAAATGTTCCATTGATGTTCACATTGTGTATGGTTGAGTGAGTACTATAGGGGAAATGATAATCCACTAAATGTTCCATTGGTGTTCACATCGTGTATGGTTGAGTGAGTACTATAGGTGAAATGGTAATCCACTAAATGTTCCATTGGTGTTCACATCATGTATGGTTGAGTGAGTGTGTGCATGTATGTGTGTGCTGTGAAAGGAAGGCAGAACTGCTCAAGATAAATTCTTATGACTTGTGCCCAATGTGAGCCAAGATAGGCTGCCGCTTTTCCATGACCCTGTATTGGATTTAGCAGGTACTTGTCAAATGAGTAAAAGAAATAAAGACGGTAGTTACTTAACACAAACTAAAATCACTGGAGACTGCAATAGCTATAAACTCAGTGCCAATAAACATCTATAAATCTGTCTTAAATAATTGCAACTTCAACTAACAAGTTAGAATTTTCCTTTCTGACATAACTGACAGAAAAACTCAGTATGATAAATTTTGAAATATATGTAATGTATGTTAGCAAACTTAATTCTTGGTTGGCAAGCATATACAACAATTTCACATAGATTAATCCTGTACAAGTTCATGATTTTCAAATTGTTTGCCCTTTAGTAAATTACAAGTTGCATTTCTATCTGGCTGAGGGTGATTATTAAAAAGTATCAAATTCAAATTGGTGCAAAAATCACCAAAAGCTTTGCATGTAACAGATGAAAATGTTATTTTCTATATAAAAGCCCTTTTGTGTTAATTAAGAATATCAGTCCAATATAACTTACTTAATTTGGAAGTAACCACACTTTAATGTTCTGTTTAAATCCATTATATACCACATCTTGGTAAATGGAATGGTAAATATATTTAATCTGAAGAACATAATGCTTCCATAAATACATTTAAAACACTAGTCAAGATCAAGTCTCTTATCTTGTTGAGTGGTTTATCAACCATCTTTTATTCTGGTCTTGGAAAATCCATCCGTTTCTATCCAAACCAGCTAGGCCTGCAACTGGAAAAGGATTACTATTTGTTCAACTTAAATCTGAGCTTCTCATCATAAATACAGTCACTGTAATAAGCTTGCCCACTCTATAGTCCACTGAAAACAATATCTGTTATTCATTTCCAACTCCATCAGAAACACCACCCCTTCAAAGCCAGGTGGCACCCAGTCACCTACAGAACTGAGCTACTCTTAGCATCTCTTCTTTTCAAACTACTTTAATCAAATGCCAGCATGCCTCTTTTTGTCAAACTCTGTAATAAAACCACCCTGTACAACCTCTGTAGCTTCTCCAAATTGACTGTTTCCCTCCATACCTCCCAAATCTAACTGCACTGTACTTACCACTTTTTCTCCATTTTGCCCCAAACTCTGCAGTCCCTCTTCCCTGACCTGAAGTAAATCTCTCCACTTTCAGAGCCCAACTCAAAAGGCACCTTCTTCAAAACCCTAACTATAAGTGCTTTTGCACGGGTGTCATCACCTAACTCCCCGCACCCACTTCACTTCTATTTCCACTCGTTCTCACCAGCTGCTTACTTCCAATATTTAATACTAAAATTAATCCAGATTTGTTTTTCCTCTTCTGTTAATATTTTATCATTGTTTCAATTGTCGTCTGTTAGGTTTGTTTTTGAGAATTTCTTCACCTGAATTGTGCCTGCAAAAGGTCAAGTTTGATCAGTGAAATTCTCTGGTAAACAAACTAAATAAATAATAAAGTATTAGAATAGATATCAGAATGTAGACAAAGGGAGTAGGATTTATGTGCTCTTCTTACTCCTTGTAAAAATTTGGTATGGGGTAGTTTCAGGCTCCTTTCTGGTGAAATTCATGTATTTTGTGATGATTCAAAGTGCAAATCTGCTGTTTCTTATTAGGTATTGTCTTTTTCTTAGCAGTGAAAAGAAAAAGACATTTTTTTGCAATAAAATACTTTTTATCAGCCGGCATTTTATAGTTTGGCAGTAAATTATCATTGGCCTTTGTTAGCTCTCGCTAGAAATATACTAAATATACAGCGTTTATCTTCCCAAAATGAATGCTCTTGTTTTCACTGATTGAATCAAGTCCAAATCTTCATGACTTCAAAGTCATTAGTATACCAGCACTCCCTATCAAAAAATGATTTTCTTAAGTTTTTCCAAAGTCAGTCATTACTTCAGTAATGCTATCTGTCCAAGCCTCTGCGGCCTCCTTCCTTTGATCGTTTGCAGCGTCAGTGTTTTCTCTAGTAATTCTTGTTTTGATACAATATGACCAAAGTAACTGAGTTGTAGTTTTCCAGTCTGACCTTCCAGTGAACAGACTGGGTTTATCTCTTCAGTTACTGATGGATTTGACCTTCGTACAGTCAACAAAAAAATCTCAAAAGTTTTCTCCAGTATTGATTTTCTAGCATAGTCTGTCTGTCACAACCATGTTAATATTTGGGGAAAAACATAACTTTAACTATACTGACCTTTTTGGGTAGTGTGATGTCTTTCTCTTTGAAATGAAAACTCACCCAGATTTGTATTAGCTTTCCTTCTAAGAAGAGGACATCATTCAGTTTCATGTCTTCAATCACCATCTGCAGAATTCTTTGACCCAGGAAAATAAAAATCTGTCACTGCCACTACTTCTTCCTCATATATTTGCAATGAATTGAGAAGTGGATGCCATGATTTTAGTTTCGGATCCTAAGGAGCAAACCAGATTCTGTGTTTTTTACTTTTTGCTTTATCAACTGGCTCTTCAAATCTTCTTAGCCTTAAGTCATCAGAGTGGTATATTCTGTATATCTGAGGTTATTAATGTTTATTTATTGATTTATTTATTGCATTTGGTTGCCAGCATAGTCTGACTGTGCAGCAAAGCCCCTTTTCAGTGGAAACAAGGAAGTAAAGCTCCTTTACAGTAACAAACACAATGTACAGACAAGTATAAAATACAGACATTATTACTAGGCTCAAACAAATGCAGTTTGGTGTATACATGAACAATAAATGAAGCGTAGCATAACACAGAGCAGTTTTAAAGTACAAATATACTACAATTTGTTGTTGGAACAATAAGCACAAGTTTGTCTGAAGCAGATTTCATTTCTGCAATAGATGGTGATACAATGAAAAAGGTTTTAGGGAAAACATGGTAGAAGGTGAGAGTAAATATATATATATATATATATATATATATATATATATATATATATATATATATATATATATATATGGGTTACCTTCATTTCATTGACAGCTCATTTCACTGACAACCAATTTAGCAAGACCAATTCACTGAAAGTTCATTTCACTGACAACTCATTTCACTGAAACTCATTTCATTGACAGTTATATATGGTCTGTTCCCCACTGTAGTGTGATCCTGGAGTTAGAATATATAGTAAGGGGGTGTGGGGGGCTGTGCCCCCCACATACTTTGGTTGTATATTGTTTTCTGCAAAACAGTTATTCATTGCACTTGTAAGTATCCATCTGTATAGTTTAAAACGTTTATAACATGTGGGGGGCTTCACACCCCACACTCCCCAATGTGGGGGGCTATGCCCCCACACCCCCTTACTATATATTCTAACTCCAGGATCGGACTACAGTGGGGAGCAGGCCATATATAACTCTTGACAAAATGAGTTTCAGTGAAATGAGTTTTCAGTGAAATGAAGTTTCAGTGAATTGGTCTTGCTAATTTTGACCACAGTGTGTTTATTATTATAAGAAAGTCCTTCTGTATTGCACAGCTTACAAACAAAGGGATTGTGTTTAGATCTAGGAATGCCATTGTTCCCCATTACTCAGCCCTCATTAGACCAATCACTGAATGTAATGTCTTTTGTGGAATATATCTGTCCAGACACATGCAACAGCAGGAACACCCACAGACTCACCTTACTAAAAGGATACAAGTCCTAAACATGTTCTACTTGGACCAACTCAAAATCCTGTCACTATAATCTTTATCCTACAGACTGCTAAGAAGTGACTTGTGTCTGACATACAAAGCATCCTCCAACCCAATACCGATGGATTCACTGCATATAAGTACATTGAATGTCATCAGAACTACTCAATTTAGTGATCTAACCCTTTTTTGCAACATTAACAAAATGATTTGGAGGGACAGGCATATCTCGCAGAGAATACTGCTGCTGTGGAACAGAATCCCGATCTACATAAAACAAAGCTCATCCCTATCTATATTCAAGTGCAACTTAGATCTACGGATAGGAGAGAGGAATTTACCCCAGAGAGAAACATCTTGTAAATGCTTAATCCCATGCATGTGTCCCCTCAACGTATCTATGGTACGATCCTAGTTATCCCTATTATTGTAAATGCTTAATCCCATGCATGTGTCCCCTCAACGCATCTATGGTACGATCCTAGTTATTCCTATTATTGTAAATGCTTAATCCCATGCATGTGTCCCCTCAACGTATCTATGGTACGATCCTAGTTATCCCTATTATTGTAAATGCTTAATCCCATGCATGTGTCCCCTCAACGTATCTATGGTACGATCCTAGTTATCCCTATTATTGTAAATGCTTAATCCTGTGCATGTGTCCCCTCAACGTATCTATGGTACGATCCTAGTTATCCCTATTATTGTAAATGCTTAATCCCATGCATGTGTCCCCTCAACGCATCTATGGTACGATCCTAGTTATTCCTATTATTGTAAATGCTTAATCCCGTGCATGTGTCCCCTCAACGTATCTATGGTATGATCCTAGTTATCCCTATTATTGTAAATGCTTAATCCCATGCATGTGTCCCCTCAACGTATCTATGGTATGATCCTAGTTATCCCTATTATTGTAAATGCTTAATCCCATGCATGTGTCCCCTCAACGTATCTATGGTACGATCCTAGTTATCCCTATTATTGTAAATGCTTAATCCCATGCATGTGTCCCCTCAACGTATCTATGGTACGATCCTAGTTATTCCTATTATTGTAAATGCTTAATCCCATGCATGTGTCCCCTCAACGTATCTATGGTACGATCCTAGTTTTCCCTATTATTGTAAATGCTTAATCCCGTGCATGTGTCCCCTCAACGTATCTATGGTATGATCCTAGTTATCCCTATTATTGTAAATGCTTAATCCCATGCATGTGTCCCCTCAACGTATCTATGGTACGATCCTAGTTATCCCTATTATTGTAAATGCTTAATCCCATGCATGTGTCCCCTCAACGTATCTATGGTACGATCCTAGTTATCCCTATTATTGTAAATTCTTAATCCCATGCATGTGTCCCCTCAATGTATCTATGGTATGATCCTAGTTATCCCTATTATTGTAAATGCTTAATCCCATGCATGTGTCCCCTCAACGTATCTATGGTATGATCCTAGTTATCCCTATTATTGTAAATGCTTAATCCCATGCATGTGTCCCCTCAACGTATCTATGGTACGATCCTAGTTATCCCTATTATTGTAAATGCTTAATCCCGTGCATGTGTCCCCTCAACGTATCTATGGTATGATCCTAGTTATCCCTATTATTGTAAATGCTTAATCCCGTGCATGTGTCCCCTCAACGTATCTATGGTACGATCCTAGTTATCCCTATTATTGTAAATGCTTAATCCCATGCATGTGTCCCCTCAACGTATCTATGGTACGATCCTAGTTATTCCTATTAGGGGTAATAAGCAATTATCAGCCATGTGGTTGGTAAGGCCAACCTATAACCAAGTGGGACAGGTTATTTCATGCACAAAAAGGGAAAATGGTGAAGCTTAAAGTAGTCTGCAAGGAAAACTAGCCTAGTGTTTACGTATGAACCTATGAAGCTATAAGACACAGATAAAGTGGTAAGACAGATAGTGCAAGGGAAGCTAGCCTAGTGTTTATGTATGAACCTATGAAGCTATAAGACACAGATACAGTGGTAAGACATATAGTGCAAGGGAAGCTAGCCTAGTGTTTACTTATGAACTTATGAAGCTATAAGACACAGATAAAGTGATAAGACAGATAGTAGTGAGACAAAGTGCATATGATATTACTTAGTTGTGTTATGTTGTGATTTTAGCCTAGCAACTTTGATTAAAGCATCTGACTCATCTAACCCAGCATTACTCTTGTCATGTTAATTTTGTTATTTCAGTTTGTAATACAAATGCACTCAGATTTTCAGGGATATTTGTTTTTTTAAGTCCTATCCACCTCTTTCCACATTAATTTTGCAGTATATTGTCTATGCATCTGCTATGCAACTCATTTTTTGTTATTAGACAATTTTTGTTATGATGTTTTAGATATTAAATGTTCAGGTACATTTCTGATTATACAGTTTAATGCAGTTGTTGTTTTGCATTTCTAAGCAGTATGGAGAAAAAGCTGTCTATCTTTACAGTCTAAAAGTTTAGCTATTATGTTTCCTTGATTAGTTTAAGAAAACATTTTGGAGTTCTGCAAGATATTTCAAAATTCAGCAGCATAGGTGCACCACAAGGATGAAGAGTGATAAAGCCCTTACTGTGTTCTAGATGACCAGGATTTGACTGGTGAGACTGGTGCAGAAGGGCATGGGTTGGAGAGGATGGGAGTGAACATCTGACCTTGGCTCATCCACCCTTGGTGAAAGGCAGGTTGACAGTTCGGTACAGCATCAGCATCAAGAGCTGGGTGAGCTGCATGCTACAAATGGTCTACCATTTAGCTTGAAGTTTGCACATACGCAGAAATGGGAGGGTGGCCTAAGAGGATGGGAGGGTGGCCTAATGGTTAAGGTGTTTGTCTTACAAACACAAGGTTCAAGGTTTGAGTCTCACAAGGGATAATTGGCTAGGCTTACAATGGCTCGCAAGGGCAGTTAGCTTAGTACTAACCTATGAGTAGAAAAAAAAATGAGCCTGTGATTCTGTAGTAGCCATTACAGCATGGTCAAGGTTGCCACTGGATGATAGGGGCTTAGGACATTCTTCTTGATAGCTACTGGATGATAGGGCTTAGGACATACTTCTTGGTAGCCACTGGATGAGAAGGGCTTAGGACATACTTCCTGGTAGCCACTGGATGATAGGGGCTTAGGATATACTTCCTGGTAGCCACTGGATGATAGGGGCTTAGGACATACTTCTTGGTAGCCACTGGATGATGGGGCTTAGGACATACTTCTCAGTAGCCACTGGATTATAGGGGCTTAGGACATACTTCTCAGTAGCCACTGGATGATAGGGGCTTAGGACATACTTCTCAGTAGCCACTGGATGATAGGGGCTTAGGACATACTTCTTGGTAGCCACTGGATGATAGGGGCTTAGGACATTCTTCTTGGTAGCTACTGGATGATAGGGCTTAGGACATACTTCTTGGTAGCCACTGGATGATAGGGGCTTAGGACATACTTCCTGGTAGCCACTGGATGATAGGTGCTTAGGATATACTTCTTGGTAGCCACTGGATGATAGGGGCTTAGGACATACT
Organism: Protopterus annectens; assembly: GCF_019279795.1. Taxonomy (NCBI): domain Eukaryota; kingdom Metazoa; phylum Chordata; order Ceratodontiformes; family Protopteridae; genus Protopterus; species Protopterus annectens. The sequence goes on from NC_056737.1 coordinate 1,023,826,192, forward strand.
TCTTGGTAGCCACTGGATGATGGGGCTTAGGACATACTTCTTGGTAGCCACTGGATTATAGGGGCTTAGGACATACTTCTCAGTAGCCACTGGATGATAGGGGCTTAGGACATACTTTTCAGTAGCCACTGGATGATAGGGGCTTAGGACATACTTCTTGGTAGCCACTGGATGATAGGGGCTTAGGACATTCTTCTTGGTAGCTACTGGATGATAGGGCTTAGGACATACTTCTTGGTAGCCACTGGATGATAGGGGCTTAGAACATACTTCCTGGTAGCCACTGGATGATAGGGGCTTAGGATATACTTTTTGGTAGCCACTGGATGATAGGGGCTTAGGACATACTTCTTGGTAGCCACTGGATGATGGGGCTTAGGACATACTTCTCGGTAGCCACTGGATTATAGGGGCTTAGGACATATGTCTCAGTAGCCACTGGATGATAGGGGCTTAGGACATACTTCTCAGTAGCCACTGGATGATAGGGGCTTAGGACATACTTCGTGGTAGCCACTTGATGATAGGGGCTTAGGACATACTTCTTGGTAGCCACTGGATGATAGGCGCTTAGGACATACTTCTCAGTAGCAGCATGATCCTGCACCAGCATGCTTGTTCTTCTTACCTGCCTCAGACCACGGGAAGCTAAGGCAGGTTCGATAGATCAAGTGAATATGGAAAGGATTTGATAGCAGCTAATGGATGGCAAAAAAAAAAAAAGAAAAAAATCATAATAGCAGACGGCCTTAAATGCAGGGTTTTCAGAGCAGTTTCTGAAAAATGCTGGAGTCTCTTTATTTTCCAGCTTCTCTTTTAAGCCAATTATTCACTTACTATTTATTTTTTAAAATAGATCTAGTTTCTGAAATATTAAGTTATATTGTATAATACATCTTAACAGGACATCACGTCCCTTTTCCCCCATGATGAGGTTCTGTGTACCCCCAATTATATACACTAACTCTAAGGTTATTGCACCAAAGGATTTGGGAAATAAACTACAAACACTTCAACAGCAGCCTTAGCATATATTCACCAAGGATTACTCTGATATTATAGTCATAAAGATGTTTGCAGCTACAGTCCTCAAAATAAAAGTGTCCAAATTCTGTAACACCCTTTTTGCTTTCTAGACACTATTCCTTGAAAATGTCTGAGTAAAACAGCTTATAATAGCAAACTTTAGCTAGAAAGGTACACATTTGAACTTCATTGCATTGATTCTTTGTGAAACACAATGGCCAGGGTATTTAAAAAGAATCACTGCTTTCCTTTTATTTGACTCATTTTAATGAGGACCAGTCTAATGGGTTCCTAAAGCTGCTTTTCCTGTAACAGATGATTTTTCCACAGAAACATATTAAAGAAATAAAACTTTCTGAAATCAATCAGCAGAGGATTTAAACTCCATCAACCCTAAAGATTTTTATTAAAGCCACATCCTAAAATGATGCAACATTCAAATTTCAGCTACAGTGAGATCCAACTGATTTAGATTAAAAGCATACAACAGGAGCTCACAGATAATCTAATAACATGTTTTTTGGGAAACTAAACCTCTTCATGTACAGAAATGTTTACAATAAGCAGTTCAAACTATCAAAGTATTTAATCAATCTAAATGTTTTGTTAAGTAGGCATTTACTTAACCTATTAAACATGACACCTCAACTTTAACTTTTGCTGAAATAGTTATGTACTAGTTAGCTTTCAGATTCTTATTGCTTATATTTTTGTAGATATTCTCTGTAGACCAGTGTGTGTGTGTGTGTGTGTGTGTGTGTGTGTGTGTGTGTGTGTGTGTGTGTGTGTGTGTGTGTGTGTGTGTGTGTATGTGTGTGTGTGTGTGTATACCTTTAAGAAGCTATGCAAAGGCTTGCACAAGTGTATAAATACTAAGCACATGTGAGCCTGACTGTCATTTTGTAGTTAGCTGTTGAGATGTGAACATGTATGTATGTATGTATGTAAGGTCTGTCTGTTAGTTAGTTCATTCATATTTAAAGATGCTGCTATCCATCCTGATGTGTTTCTATGTATTAAAGCATCTAAACAAAACCCCCAGCCTTCTTGGTATATGTGTTAGAGATGAACGAGGGACATGGTGCCAGAAGTGCCATGTCTAAAGGACATGGAGTCAGAAATGGCATATCTAAGGCTTCTGAGTATGTCATGCTTGAAGCATACCACAACATTTGCTTTCAGAAATGCTGCTTAGTGGGGGGCGGAGCCTAATGGCTAACTGAAAGCAGCTTGATTTTGAGCTCTTCATACTTATACTAGAAAAACAGGAAAAACTAAATATATTTAAAAAAATTGGGGTAAATATTGAAGATGAAGTAATTTATAACAAAGCTACCAATTTTGAAGAAAAAATTCTGAAATTTTCCTGTCAAATACTACAGAGGACATTCCAAACCATTTGAAGATGAGTAACTCCAAGAATTCACATTCAGACTCTATTATAAAAAAAGAGATGCAACAAATATCTGCTACTTTGCTGGACTTATCGCTAAAAATGGACAAATTTACTGAAAATCCAGAAAGTCTTAAGGATAACTGCCAAAAACAAACAGAAGTTTTTAAAGAAATCTTACATCAGCAACAAATAAAAATATCCGACATTGAGACTTCCTTAAGTGATGTTGATGGGAGGTTAAAAGAAGATGAACTACATACTCAATTTCTGCTACAACAGAACACTTGGTTAATAAATAAAGTAGATGATATAGAGAATAGAGAAAGAAGAACAAATATAAGGATTTTTGGTCTTCCAGAGAAATCCGAAGGTGACGACATTATCTCATTCTTGAACTCTTGGTTTCCTGAAGTTCTTGGACTAAAAGAAGGCTTATCTTATGGGATAGAAAGAGCACACAGAGCTATTGGTAAGACATTTTCTATTTCTTCTAAATCAGCTCCAAGATCCATAGTAGTTAAATTTCTTTCTTTTATGGACAAAGAGCTTATACTGAGATGTGCATGCAGGAAAAGTCCTGTTATGTATAAACAGTCATTATTAAGATTTGATAATGATTATTCAACAAGAGTTCTGGATATAAGGAAGAAAACATGGCCATTAGTAAAACTTTTAAAACAACATAAAATCAAAGCGCAGCTCTCTTATCCAGCCAAAATAAGAATCCAATATAACAATGACATGAGAACATTCAACAGCATAGAGGAAGCCACATCTTTCATAAAGAATAATAACATAATTCCACTACCTGAAGAAATGGACTGGATAAATTCATCTTCTTTAAAAAGGGCTCCAGGAAAAAATATCTGGTCGGAGGCAAGAGAAAAAAAGAAACAAAAGACTGACAAAAAGAACTCTGATGATACTATTTCTCTCAAAGTATCAACTAAGGTATGATTATAATATATTAAAACTAAACTCTTTATTGCACTAGCATAAAGCAGTTTTTTTTTCTTTTCTTTCTTAGTTGCTTAGTTTAATATAATACTTAAATTTTAATACTAATTAATAATTTAGTAAAGCCCTGAAGTATATATTTATTTTTTGAATACTTGACAACAATAACCAATGAAGTTTACTAGACATTTTTTCTTGTCACTAAGCTTTTAATATAAACTGTTTTTTTTAAATGGTTTTCTCTATACAACTACTTAGTTGATAAATTAAGGCGCTATCAATGCCTGAATAAATATTATCATTTTTAGTAATTACATTTATGTTATTTAAAAGTGCACATTTAAAATTCATTGATTCAATTTAATGTAGAGTATAGTGATAAAAATGTTATACAATAGAATCACTCATGAACATTTTAGATGTATTCAGTATATTACTGTGCTATTTGAAAGTAAATAAACATCCACGAGCCTTCTGCTCAGTTATTTTTAGTTTTCTCATCTGAAAAGTTGTTCATCGCTTCATACATAGCACGCAATATATTTAACTGTACATAGATGTAATTTAAGTTACTGGCCAGAAGATGGCGTGTAAATACGCACTATTGCAGAGTTTTCCTCTCTAACACTGCTGTTTCTTCCCTATACAAGTATTTAGTTACTAGAATAGTGCGCTATCATTGCCCGAATAAATATTGTTGTTCTTGGTGAATGCTTTTATGTAGCTTAGAGGTACACATTTAGAATTTGTTAATTTGAATTAATGTAAAGTATATTGATGAAAATATTATAAAATGGAACCACTCGTGAACATTTTGGGATATATCCAGAACATTATTGTATTATATGAGGGTGGACAGTATCCATGAGCCTTCTGCTCAGCTTTTTCAGTTTTTTTGTCTGAAAAGTTGTTCACCATTCACATTCATAAGCACGCGATACATCCTAACGTGTTTAGATGTAATTTAAGTTACTGGCCACAAGATGGCGTGTAAACACGCACTATCACAGAGTTCTTTCCTTAACACCGCTGTTTTGATTACAGTAAAGGAAGCGTTTGCTTCAATTATTTTCACGTTTCATAAATATTCTTTCGTATTTTATTAAAAATTTTATGGTTTACTATCAAACTCAGCTAATATCTCATGCAAATATAGCGCTAGATTTGCTTTGAAGAAAGCGCTATTATAACAAGAAAGATAGTAAATCATTTAAATACTGTTATGTCTTAGTGGGTGAGTGGTAAAAGTATAATACATGCGCTCTGTGAACACATCTAACTGACACTGTATTAGATAAGTTACTTATAGTTATACATTCATTTATCTAAAGATTGCTTTATCATGCTCGTTATTGTACAAAAGAAGTACTATACATAAAATGATTATTATAAATGATTAGTTATGGGACAAGAATGCTATCGCACCATTATTAAGGTAGATTTCTCTTGCAGGTATAATTCTAATTTTGACCTTTTTCTTTTTTGTTTTATAAAATCAAAAGAATCGATCCAAGTGGGGTTAATGCCCCTGGTAAAAAGCACAACAAAGTAATACTGAAAATGAATCCCAGGAGCAAAACAATGAAGGGCATAGAAACAATCACTCCAGTTCTCTTCAATGTCTCTATGTGCACCAAATTAAACTGTTTTTACGTTTGATAGACCTCGGGTTCTGTGGATTTATTCAGTACTAGAGACATTGAAGAGAACTGGAGTGATTGTTTCTATGCCCTTCATTGTTTTGCTCCTGGGATTCATTTTCAGTATTTTTTTGTTTTATAGTTTAACATATAAGATGAGACCTTTTACTAGTTACCAGATGCTCACTACATTTGTGATAAGCAGAAGACAATTTCTGAAATGTGTGATCTTTAACTTGAACTTAATAGAGAAAATCTTATGAATAATAACTTACTAATAACAGAACTACAAAAAAGTCACATATAAGTAATTCAAGAGTGAAACCTCTTACACATTTTATTAATTTTAGATTGTGGAATTATCAGAGTTATAAAACTGACATTAACTGAAGAATGAGAAAATGCTTTTATGCAAAGCATTATAAATGTTGCTTTAATTCTAACTGTTATTATATTAAATCTTATAAATGAATATTATTATCTGTAAGTATCTTAATTGGTTTCGATAAGTGGTTAACTATATATTAATTAACTTTACTATGTTGATGTAATACCTTATATAGATCTAAAAATATATAAAAAAAATCCTTCTTATTTTAAACAGTATCTATCTATCATACTCACTCTACTTCTTTTTATTATTAATAACAATGTTAAATGTCACTAATGGACATTAATGACCTGACATTTGCTAATGTATTAACTGCAACTGGTAATTTGCAAAAATTTCATAATATTAATGAAAAATGAACATCTAATATATTGTTAAAGTAATTAACAAATGTCTTATCTAAAATTGTTCGCAATTGGAAATAATATCTCATTTTGGAATTTAATTTGTAATGAACAAAACTTTACAGACTTGACATATATGTTATTTACATAATAAGTACATCATGTTCTCTGGTTTTAGTTTTCTCTTTTTTTTCTTAATGAGGAGCTCAATTTAAAGCAACATTTCCTCATTAATGCAACTATTATTATTGAGGGTAAATCTGTTTGAACTTTTAAGTCCAAACAGATTTGAGGTGCTAGGCACTTCATGTTTGGGATTTAGAATGGCAAAATCATTAATTGTTTATTCAAGATATGTTAACGCAATGTTTTTCAACTTTTTCATTTTCCAGTGGTCCAATTTGAAACTTTTTTTAAAACATAAATAGAAATAAATATATTCATTTCAAAATAACTTCTAAATGAAAGGATAAACCCAACACTCAAAACACATTAATTTCCAAGGTAAAACAAAATTTCAAGAACAAACAATTCAAAAGTACAAATAAATACTTATAAAAATGACAGACACAACTTTATTATCTATAAATATTAATGGTTTAAATAATCCTATAAAAAGGTCAAATTTTCTAAGATATTTGAAATTACAAAAAGCACAAATCATATTTATACAAGAATCTCATTTTAAAATAGATGATAATTTCATATGGAAACCTAGTGACTATCTAATTCTTTCTCACTCCCTACACAAAAAAAAAACAAGAGGGGTTATAATTTTATGGAAAAGAAGTGTAGTTATTCCACAGATCATTTACAAACACGAAGATAAAGAAGGGTTAATATCAATTGTAATAATAAAATATCAAAATACAATTTGGACTTTAATTATTATTTACTGGATTCCTGGAATAGGATTGTCTACGGTTAAAAAACACATAGAATTAATTAACAAAGTAAACAAAGGTATGATAACAATGGGGGAGATTTCAACTGTATTCTAGATAACCTTGAAACAACTAATAAAAGAAAGTTACGTCTCACACCTGTAAGTAAATATTTCAAGAGATGGTTAGAAAGCTTAAATCTGATAGATACATTTAATTTTAAAGATTCTAACTCATTAAGTTATACACATAGCGATTATCGCTTTAATACTAAAACAAGAATAGACAAAATATTTGTCTCCTCTGATTTAAACAGTAGGATAACAAAATTTTCTATTATTCCGTGTCCTCTCTCAGACCATAATGCCTTAATTCTTAAAGTACAAATTGATTTCAAAAGACTAAACATTGTAACTAGAATACCAGCTTGCATCCTTAAATTAAAAGAGTTTAAACCTTGGCTAGACTCAGAAATCAAATATTTCTTAGAAACAAATCCTATTAAAGATACAAATAATATAATAACTTGGGATACACTTAAGGCTTTTTTGTATGGCAAGATTATAGAATGGTTTAAAAATAAAACAAAGGAATGGGAATCTGAATTACACAACATACAAAAACGAATAACAGAAATAAATACAAGTTCTTATGATGTAGTAGACTCTCAGGAAAAAAAAAAGAAATTATAGATTTAAATAAAAAATACAATGAATTCCTCACTCATAAAACAAATCTAGCTTTGGAAAAACTAAAATTTGCCTCAATTTCAACTTCTCCAAAACACTTGCATAATCTAGCAATGAGAATTAAAAAGTAGAACTTAGAAAATAACATCATAAATATAATACATGAAGGAAAAGGGAAAAAAAAGGTCTCTGATGTGAATGATATTCTTGAAGCTTTTAAGTTCTATTATGCTAAGCATTATGGAAATAATGATAATAATATTTCATTTTCAGATCTGAAATTTAATAATTCCTTAATAAAAAAAAACTACCTGACCAATTAAAAATAGAAATGGGCAAACATATCTCCATAAAAGAAATAAAAGATATAATCAAAGTAAGTAAAAACAACAAATCACCAGGAATGGATGGAATAATAATTGAATTATATAAAATTCTTCCAAATTCAGCAATTTCTCTACTTCATAATACGCTAAATGATATTCAAACTCAAATTATTACTCCACCATCTTGGAAATATTCACTAGTTACCCCTATAAAAAAAGATAAAAATGATCCATCCCAATGTAGCTCATATAGACCTATCTTTCTGCTTAATAATTATTATAAAATCTTTATGTCTATCTTAGCAAATAGAATTAAGAAATCCCTGACTCAAGTCATAAATGAAGACCAAACAGGCTTTATATTTGGAAGACACACATATGACAACATTCAGAGAATTTTAACCATTGTAGAAGCTTTGAACAGAGATAATTCAGAAGCTCTTATAATTACATTAGATATAGAGAAAGCATTTGATTCGGTAAACTAGAAATATTTATTTAAAATCTTGGAACTTTTTGAATTCCCATTAAACTTTATAAATTTAATAAATAATATATATAAAGATAACCTGGCTTATGTAAAATTAGGCCCATTTACCTCAGAAGCTTTCAAAATAACTAAAGGCTCTAAGCAAGGTTGCCCTATGTCTCCCATACTGTTTGCCCTGGCGATAGAATTATTTGCGTCTGCAATACGAAGTGATCTAAAAATAGAAGGAATTAACTTTTACAATAAATTTAATTCTAAAATCATGTTATTTGCTGACGATATATTGCTGACTTTAAAACCAAATGAAGAGTCCATACAAGAATTAGAGAAACAAGTAGAAGATTTTTTTTCTATTTCAGGTCTTTGTTTCAATAAATCCAAATCAAAACATATACTTCTAAATAAAATAAATGACTTACATCTGAATAAATATCAAATAATTGGAGAAAAGGATTCTTCACTAGAATATTTAGGAATTCTTATATCTGAGAACATAGATACAACCATGACTTTAAATTATAATAAAATCCAAAATTTTATTCAAAAACAAGTTAATAGCTGGAATAAATTAATGTTAAAATTGGAAGATAGGTTACAGTTAATAAAATGATATTGCTACCACAAATAAACTATATAGCTTTAGCAATCCCTATTTTACCAGATAAAAAAGTTATAAAAACAATACAGAAACTTTTAATGGATTTTCTTTGGTATCCAAAAAAGAATAGAATTGCTTTCTCACATCATATTAGACCCTGGGACTTGGGAGGAATTAAATTTCCAGACATAGAAACGTATATTAAAGCTTCCATCATTAAACTTATACTAAATTGGGTAAATCCAAATTATTCAGCTGCATGGAAAATTTTACATATAACTTTTTTCTTAAATGAAAACAAAATATTAAAAAATATGGATTTGGAGAATTATAATAACATATTTTGGCATGTACTATGTAATAGCTTACAAAATAAAACAACAAAGCCCACTAATTTATCATATTTGAATAATATTTATAATCTATTTAGAAAATTTATAATCACAAATCCAGACATAAAATTATGGTTCGAACTCTTAATGCCATTTAAAACATCAAATAATTTTAAAGAAAAAATCCAAGAAAAAACACTCATTAATTGGGAATCCAATAACTTTATTTACTGGTTTCAATGTTTGAATAATCACAGTACTTTAACCACCCAACAAGTAATAAATTAGTTTAATATATTTGAAATAGACAGAATAGAACTCCAAAAAATATTACAATATGCAAGTGATTTATGTAGAATTATTAATGATTCAAACTTTAATACTATACCTAAATTCATAAAATATATACAAGAATTAATTTATGGAAATCATAATAAGCTAATTTCCATATCTAAATTATACAAAATTTTAATAGTATATAAAACCAAAATAGGTCAAAATATTGTGAACACTTTAACAAAGGGCTTGACAATAAATTTATCACCTGAAGGTATAAATGACCTTTTGTTGTCAGTTATGCTAACCTCAAACTTTCAGATATGGAAAATCTTCACATAGAAATTTCTACATAGAGCCTTTTATACACCATATAAAATAGCCAAATTTGACCCTAACCAAAAGCCCATATGCTGGAGATGTACTTTAAACTGTGAGGCAGATTGGATACATATGTTTTATGATTGCATTAAAAAATTCTGGGAAGATATTACTAGATTTCTTCAAGCCATTTATAATAACAAATTTGTTCTAACAAAATCTTTAATTTTTCTGAATGTAGATGACTCAGTAACTATGAGTAAAAGTGATCAATATCTTCTATGGTCTATTCTGGCTGTAGCCAGAAAATGTATAACAAGAAAATGGAAATCCACAGTCCCTCCAAGTTATGAAGACTTCATATCTCTATTAAAGGAATCTGCACAAAAAGAAATAAAAGTCAAAGAAGAAAGAATTTTTCCCAGATGTTGGACAGACAATCTTTGGAATAAAATCTTAATACTTATAGACACAATACAAAAGTATACAATTTCTTCTACATGAAATTGAAATGTCATAATCTAAGATGGACTTATGTGAATATATGCCAGTAAAGGTTATATTTGTTCTATGGGATTATTCCTCTTTACAACTTTGTTGGTTAATCATTTTCATTGGACCACCTGTAAATATTGTATATATTGTTAAAGTTATTAACTATTTACTTTTATTTTGAATTGTAATTCAAATTTACTGTATCATAATTTGTTTACAAACAAAAAAAAAATAAAAAAAATATTTAAGCAAAAAAGAAATGGCATATCTATAAGGGCCTGAAGTCAGAACCGGCATACCAAAGGGGCATGAAGTTTGAAACAGCTTGGCGAAAATGATTAAAGGCACTTGGCTACAGTTGGAGGAATGTACACAAGTGGATCATCCTAAAAAGGAGTAAAACTTCACAAAACAGGTCAGAAACGAATTTCAGGTATTAAAACTTGCTCAGCACTATTTCTTTTCATATAGTATAAAACAGGGCATACAGAACATTCTAAATAATATTTGCATAAACAGATATATATGATATTGATAAAAATATTCAAATTACTACAGAAAATGTTTGAAATAAAGTCTGAATTGCATAAAACCAATAAAATAAAGGGAAACAACCACATTTTCACAAAACATTTGTATTTTTGTATTAAGCAAAGATCTCTCGAGTTATCAGAAGTGTATAAAGTGTTTGCATGTTTGTGCAGTGTTACAGTAAAGCTATTTTGCAAAGTACAGCCATTACAGGGCATTTTCACAGAGTACTGCCATTACAGAGCATATTTTGCAAAGTACAGTATTTAGAAGAGTTTATTGTGCATTTGAATGTTGTTACAAGCTCACAGCACTGTTTGTTTGTACATAATTACAGGGACCATATTTTCAGTGTGTTTGTGTATACTATTTGGGCATGGCAGACAGATTTCGAAAGCCCAGTGTTCTTGTGTTTATAATATTGCTGAGAACTGTAGCGTGTTTGAGCAAGAGTACGACATTTTCATACAGGCTGCATTTTCTGATAAAGATGACTGTACAAAGGCATTTATTCTACTTAATTTAGCTAGGTCAGAAGCCATTGAAAGGGAACGTTCATTTATGTATGCACCTGCAATCTATGCTAGAGAGGGGGGAACCATCATATTGTTGTACCAGATGAGTCAAGGGAGGACCCAGAGTGCTTAAAATGTAAATTTTGAGAAATATGTAACACCAAGACAAATATTACAACAGAAAGCCACTTATTTTATACAAGGTATCAAAATACTGGTGAAACTTTTGCAGCATATATAACTGACCTGAGAAAAAAGGCTAAACGTGCAGGTTTGGTTACTTAAGAGATAAGTTCATAAAGGATAGACTTGTGTGTAGCATAAAAGATGATATTGTGAGAAAGAGTTTGCTGTGTGACAGTGATTTAACTTTGAATAAGGACATTGAGATTTATTAGATATACGAGTTTACAGAAAAGCACAAAAATATGATTCCAAATGAAAATAGCTGTTGAAGGCACAGTGATGAAGCTCATGTTGATAGTATGCATCACATTATTAAAAGAAACAGGCCAAAGCACATGGCAGCTGTAATCCCTGCAGCACTCATGGATAAACTCCAGAACTTTCTAGCAAATTCCAGACTTCGCTCAGTCTCAGTGAAGCATAAGAGTGAGTCAGCAAACTGAAAGCATGAGCCCCCACCCAATTTCATAGCCAACTGTCAGAATTGTGGTGGTAGTCATGAATCTAAAAGGGAAAAATGTTTAGCTTTTGGTCAACAATGCCATAAATGTAATAAATGTGATTACTTCAAAAGATTTTGTAAATCAAAAGACCTGCATTCTTTCATTAAAAGGAAGCATTTTAAGAAACAAGTTGATTGGTTAGACTGTGGCAAGCCTACTCTTTATGTTGTTGGTGTGTCAATGCTTCAGGAAATGGCCGATGCAGTAATTTAAGGGCCAAGAGTGATGTTTTTGTACTGTTTGGATAAATGGCAAATCCACAGAGCTCAAAGTTGATACAGGTTCGAAGTACAATGTTATGTCTGCAGAAAGATTTGTTAGAGTGTGTTAAAGTTTATGGCTTGATTTGGCAAGGTTTGGGAAACTTGTTGCTTATGGAGGTGAAGAAATTCAAACCAAAGGCTCAGTTGTGCTTTCATGTTACTCTGCCGGAAGGAGCTACGACTTATTTTATGTGCTCAAGAGGCATGCTCAGTCATTATTGAAAATGGGGCTGCTTTCATTTAATAAGGAAGTCTGTCATGTTAGCTTAAAAGACCACTACTCTAATTTTGCCGACTACATTTTTTCTACCTATGCTGATCTTTTCAAAGACAAACTAGGCAAACCTCCAGCTGTGTACTCCATGAAGCTAGACCCAGAGGTCAGTCTGGTTATCAGATCAGCACATAAAGTTCCAGTAGCTATACAGGACAGAGTCAAAGCCAAGTCAGATAAAATGGTGCGACAAGGTGTAATTTGTCCAGTGGAAACTCCAACCAAATGGATATCTTCCATGGTGGTAGTGCTTAAGAAAAGCACAGATGACATTAGAATATGTATTGCTCTACAAGATTTGAACAAAGCACTAAAAAGACCTTATCATCTAATGTGCACAGTCGAAGTCACAGCCTTAATGCCAAATGCCACTATTTATTCTGTCTTAGATGCAAAGAGTTCAGTTTGGCAAATTCAGCTTGGCAAGAAATCATCATTGCTCACTACTTTTAGTACTCCCTTTGGCAGGTACAGATTTGGGATAAATTCTACAAGTATAGTCTTTCAACATGTGATGGAGCAAATGTTTTCAAGTATCCTTGTGCTATCGTAGTAGACAACATACTAGTAAGAGGTCATGATGAAGCCGAGCATGACAGAAACCTCAAAACAGTTCTAGAAAGGGAATGTCAAGTGAATCTTATGCTCAATCCACACAAATTCAAATTCAGGATGGAAGAAGTTCCTTATGTTGGTCATTTATTCATGAGTACAGGTCTATGACCAGATCATTCAAAGCAAATCAGACATTCTTGAAATGCCAGCTCCAAACAATGTTCAAGCACTGCAAAGTTTTCTTGGCATGGTTAACTACCTAGGCAAGTTCATTTCAGACTTAAGCTAACATTCAATGCCACTCAGAGAGCTGACACGTAAAGATGTATCCTGGTCTTGGTTAGAGCAACACCAAAGAGCATTTAATGTCCTGAAATGGAGAACTGCTAGTCCACCAATACTATGATGTTTGCAAACCAGTTACACTTTCCTGTGATGCATCAAAATTTGGTCTTGGTGCAGTCTTTCTACAAGAGGATCAACCTGTTGCCTATGCATCGAGAACGCTTACTTACACTGAGATGCAGTATGTCCAGATTAAGAAAGAGTTTTTGGCAGTTATGTTTGCATGTTCCAAGTTCCATGATTATGTTTATGATAGACCTATCCAGATCGAAACAGACCACCAACCATTAGTCATTATCTTGAGAAAACCAATGCATTCAGTCCCAACCAGACTGCAATGATGCTGAGAATGCAAAAGTACAATTTCAAACTTCACAAAAATAAACCACCAACTAACAGGAATCTGTGTCCACAGAAGTATAATTGTAAAATATCCAAAAACAAAAAGCAGACACAGACAAGGCTCCAGATTTAAAATACGTAAATACGTTATGCCTTTAACGTAACGCAAGCGCTTTCACAACTGCTGTTTTAGGTGTGTTAGAGAATGAGAACACAACTCCTTACTATCAACACACCTGAACACATCACATGATCACAAATTAAAATCACATGATCCATACTGCTGTTACAAATTGTTGTACACCATAAACACTTTCCAATATAAATAAACACATATAATAAAAACATATATAACAATTTTAAGAGCAACAGACAAATAGAGTATCTATAAACTGAATCTACTTTAAAACTAACATATGCATACAACTCACGATTCATCTCAATAAGCGTCTAGACTTTAACTTAGGTGTTAATGGTACCTGTTCATTAAAACCATGTCCTGTGTCAGCCCTAAGTCTCACAATCCACTTTGCCTCCAACTCCTCCATCTTATTGTGAACATCCCCTCCTCTCAGGCTCTCAAAGGTTCTGGCAATAGCCAAAAATGTAAAAACATGTGCTGGGTTAGTATTAGTAACATGCTTAGCGAGAGCATTAGACTTACTCTTCTTACTAATGTGATAAACATGTTCACGGATCCTTTCCTTCAGAGTTCTGTCAGTTTTCCCTACATAGAACTTTCTACATTCTATACAGTGTGCTAAATATACAATATTTTGGCTCTCACGAGTAGCCTGTATTTTAAAATAATATTTCTGATTTTGGTCAGGGTGGACAAACTGAGTATTAATATCTATATAACCACAGTAAGAACATTTCCCACATGGTTTAGTCCCCACCTCACCTAGTGGTGTGTATATTTCTCAAGGTGCACAAAGACACATATTTAACAATTTTTATTTCTATACAGGAACTTTGGTTCACCATCAGTCAAACTCATGATTTCTTTATAACTGGTTAGTATCCCCCAGTGCTTATGAATAATACTCATGTAAGATTTTATATTACTGGAGTAACATCGAAGTACCTTCATCTTGGATCTACTATTTCTCACTTCTCTGGTCCTTCCTCCTCATTTGTCTGAAAAATAAGGCTTAGCCTTAGTATGTCTCAGACTCATAATCTCCTCAACATGTTTATCGGCATGTATATCAGCTTCACTGTAACCCCTCTCCTGTAACTCATTACTAGTAGCCTCTATCAGTAAATGAAAATCAATGTCTCTGACATTTAATCTGGATGCCCTGAAGACTTGATTACATATAACATTATTAAATATGTATGGAGAATGTATACTGTCTTTACTCAAAAGATAATTTACATGACAGTCTTTCCTATGCAGACATGTATATATATATATATATATATATATATATATATATATATATATATATATATATATGTATACAAGAGTCTTTATTGACATTAATCGTGACATCCAGAAAATTAATCTTTTCACTGGAAAATGTGGAAGTAAACTTTAAAAATGGAGTGGTTCTATCGATATACCTATGAAATTCTGCTAAGCTTTCTTCTGTGCCTTCCCATATAATAAAGAGATCATCTACAAATCTACAGAAGAAGGATATGTATTTGTGGTAGGGGCCTGTTAACAGATGTTCCTGCTCCCATACCACCATGACAGCATTGGTGTAGCTATTGGCACATGATGTGTCCATAGCTACACCACTCTGCTGCCAATATACATTATCTCCAAATTCGAATACATTATTTGCAAGGACTATAGTTAGTAGCTTTTCAATTTGTAAAATCTTCTCTTCAGCAAAATCCAAAAACATGTTCAAAAACTTGGTGATACTATCCACAACAAAAGTGTTGGGGATAACGGTGAAAAGAGAAACGACATCTAAAGTGGCCATTAGGAACCGTCTGTTACCTACACTAGAGCTGAATTCATAAAGGTCCCTCAGAAAATGTTCTGTATCCCTCAATACATGTTCTATATTGTTTAGCAGAGGTCTTAAACATTTCTCTATATAAATGGACACTGCTTCTGTACACCAGTTCCTAACGGACACTATTGGCCTCATAGGAGGATTTTCAATACGTTTATGTAGCTTGGGCAATCCTTGAATAATCGGTATTGTGGGATATAACACTGAAAAATATTTCAACAATTCATTATCATTCAATCCATTAAGGATCATATCATTCAGTGATCTTTGTACCTTTGCAGATAAGAATTTAACCATATAATGTGGGATTTTCAGGTAAAAACTTCATTATTAAGCATGTTAACCATAACCATGTCATACCAAGCTTTATCTATCACTACGACTGGGCCTCCTTTATCAGCAGGCCTTATTACAATTCTATCATTGCGTTGCAGTTTAAGTAGAGCTTCATGTTCTTCCTTAGTAAGGTTATAGTGTTGACCATTAAACACATTTCATTCGCTATTCTCATTTAATCTATAAATGTCTTCTATACACATTTTCTCAAAAGCATTCACAAGAGGACTAATGACCGATAGATACATACTAGGCTTCTGAAAAACATTTAGACATTGTGCTTGCATATTATCAGTGTCTTAAAATTACATTTTTAACATCAAATTTCTTGTAAACAACTTGATATCAAATATAACATCAGTAAAATCAGACCTACCAGTTAGTAGAAAAGATAACCCCTTTTTCAATACGTTATGTTCATTTTCAGTTAGTGGATACTTAGATAAGTTCCAAACTAAGTATTTCTGTGGTTGAAAAAGGCTTTCTTTATGTTGTAGGGACTCCCTGATGTCCCCTCGTGTTTTTGCTAGCTTCTGCTCCTGCTGCGGTCATGGTAATTTCCTTTTTCTTGCTGTACCCTCTGTTTCCTGACTGATAAGGGAAACGTTAAAGTCGATGAACCACTGCTGGATAAAAAATCCTCTTTCATAGTTGTTATGCTTATCGGAACCCTGCTGGAGTCAACTCCTTTATGAAAAGCTTCACTGTTGTGCACTTGAGCCACAACCCGTATTGTTTTCCTCCTGGCACCTAAATCCTTCACTTCAGCTTCTTTTTGCTGGCTGGCATCTTTCATCATACTGCCAGTCAACAGAGGATTGGCTTCCTGATTTGTTGCAGTAATTGTGGAGCCTGGATCATCCATAGCTTCTCTTTCCAATACTTTCTCACTAGTCCCCTGAGTCCGGGGCCAGGTAAACATGTTATCAAGTTGGAAATCTCTCTTTTCCCTTAAAAGTTTCTTCATTTTAGTTTTCATGAGTTTCCTATTGTATGCTACCACTGAGTCCATAACTTTGGACATGTACTTGTCAACAATAGTGGCCACAGATTCCTGTTAATTTGTGGTTTATTTTTGTGTTGGTTCTGGTTTTATACACCACCAAAACTTTCAGGGAGATGGCTGAAGGTGATCATTTGGTTGAGGTGGATTACAATCCCTCTCCAGATCACAGAATAAATAAAGAAAACATTTACACCTTTATAAAGACCATTGGCAAGAATATCAATCCTTTTTTCACTGCGTTCTTGAAGATACACATGAAGACACCTCTACTTTTGACATTATAACATTTAAAGGTCAGTTAGTTAATTTGGAGAGATATTTATTCAAGTGAAAATGCAACCAGTACCAGTCTTACCATCTAGAGGTATGTTTAAAGGAAAGAGTCATACCTCAAGGGTTGGGTATATTCAAAATGCCCTCCCATGTTAATTGTGATCCAGTCTTAGTCAGTGGCAAAAAATTAACATCAATTCAAGTTTTGGCTACTTGAAACTTCTAGTTGCAGCAGCTGATAAGGAGGTTAAGTCCTTATATTCCTCCATTAGTGAGAAGCATAATGAGCTATTGAATCAGTATGGGGCCATTATAATGTCCAAAGGTATGGACTCAGTTACAAGGCCACTATTGTTCACAAGAACATGTCCAAAGTTATGGACTCAGTTACAGGGGCCACTATTGTTCACAAGTACATGTCCAAAGTTATGGACTCAGTTACAGGGGCCACTATTGTTCTCAAGTACATGTCCAAAGTTATGGACTCAGTTACAGGGGCCACTATTGTTCACAAGTACATGTCCAAAATTATGGAGTCAGTTACAGGGGGCCACTATTGTTCACAAGTACATGTCCAAAGTTATGGACTCAGTTACAGGGGCCACTATTGTTCACAAGTACATGTCCAAAGTTATGGACTCAGTTACAGTGTACGATAGGAATCTCTTGAAAACCAAAATGAAGAAACCTTTAAAGGACAGGAGAGATTGAGGGATACAGAACATTTTCTGAGGGACCTTTATGTATTCAACTCTAGTGTATGTAACAGACAGTTTATAATGGCCGTTTTAGGTGTCGTTTCTCTTTTCACCGTTATCCCCAACACTTTTGTAGTTGATAGTATCACCAAGTTTTTGAACATGTTTTTGGATTTCCCTGAAGAGAAGATTTTGCAAATTGAAAAGCTACTAACTATGGTCCTTAAAAATAATGTATTCCTATTTGGAGATAATGTATATTGGCAGCAGAATGGCATAGCTATAGGCGTATTGTGTGCCAATAGCTACGCCAATGCTGTCATGGTGGTATGGGAGCATGAACATCTGTTAACAGGCCCCTACCACAAATACATATCCTTCTTCTGTAGATATATAGATGATCTCTTTATTATATGGGAAGGCACAGAAGAAAGCTTAGCAGAATTTTATAAATATAACGATAGAGAGAAATTAGAGGGAAAAAAATACTTCCACAGGAAAAACTGTCAGAAGCTTCAAATAAAAATTTGCATTCATTCTTACAACAGAATTTTGAAAAACAGTATATAGATCAAGAAATTTTGATTTGTTTGGAAAAAGAAGCATCTGAGGAAGTGACAAAATATAAACAACAAAGCCTAGAGATATTTGAAAAATATAAAAAAGAAATATAGACATGGAAAGAAAGAGAGATTTGATATGCTGCAATATTTATGCAAAGGAGAAAGTCAAGTTAACTAATATAGAGAAGGCAGTTGCAAAGATATTCAAAGAAAAATACAGGCAAAGGCATCCAGATATGGAAAGTTTCACAATAAAAAGACTAAAAACACAAAGATTTAATGTAGTAAAGATGATTGGTAAAGTAGAAGTTAAAGAAACAGAAGTTGAAGTTATGGAGTGCCTGCGAAGTGAAGGATTTAATGTAGAAGGTCTAAAACAGACTACATCACAGCATGATGGAGTGAGTCATCAGAATAAGGAAAAGCAAGAAGATCAGGAGACGTGAAGAAGAAATATGGGCATGGGAAAGGAAGAGAGATTTAATATGGTGCAATATTTATACAAAGGAGAAAGCAAAACTAACCAATACAAAAAGAGCAGCACTAAAGATATTTGAACAGAAATGCAGGCAAAGGAATCCTGGCATAGAAAACTTTATGATACAAAAAATAAGAAGACTAAGACGAAAAGTAAAAAAAGAGATTAGTAATGGAGAAGTCAAAGAAATAGAAATTGAAATACTGGAACAACTGCAAAAAGAATGATTCAGTGTAGAAAATCGAATATAGAAAGCACCACAACAGGATAGAGAAATGGATATCCAAATTAAGGGGGAACCAGTGGAACAGGAAGCAATTGGTCAGGTGCCTTATCAAGATATTTTGGAGCCTCCCACAGGAAACCAGTATAAACGTTCATTTGAAGCTAGACAGGAAGGAAAGGAACAGGAAACTGGAAACTCTGAAGCAGTCAATGTTGAGGAGTGATAGGCCAGTGAGTTCTCATATGACAGAACAACAGATGACACAGGATGAAATTGAAGAGAATTTGCCACAAGAAGATGTTATATAACTTTCTATAAAATGCCCACAGGAAATGGAAACCAAGGGATGTACCTTCAGTATGGAAGAAAAGGAGTTAAGAGAAGAGTTGCTTGATTTAATAGACAAAGACAGATATATCAAGATCAATGAGAGAAATAGACTGCAGAAGGTGAATAAAACCCCCAAAGTCAGAAGCTTGATAAAACAAATGAACACAGTAATTAGGACTGTCCATAGAGATCCATGTGGTATAACAGAAGTAAACAGGATATATTACTGTACAGCTAAATTAATAACTGATAACGTTTTAGCACAGGAACATAAAGTAATGAGGGAAAAGGGGGGTCACCATCATGGAAATATCGAATAGAGAAAAACTATAAAGTAGCAAAGACAGCTTCATTGTTAGAAATTATAGAAAAAGGAATAGATCAACAAAAATACTAAGAAAGATAGATATGATAAAAGCAATGAGCAGTATTAGAACAGACCAGGATCTATCATGCACTATTGGAGATAAACTAAAAATTTCAAAACAGGCAGAAAGACTTAGAAGGTACGAAGATAAATATAAGGGAAAAACGCAAAATAAGCAATTTATTGATGCCCCAAAAAAGTTTTATAGAGAATTGGGAAATAAGATAAAAGGGATTGAAAGACTGCCAAAAAAGAGGAAGTAGGTACATTTTGGAGAAGTATCTATGAAGATCCTGTGGAACATAACAAAGATGCTAAATGGATAGAAGAAGTAAAAGAAAGAATAAGAAGTTTAAAGGTACAGGATATGAAATGGGATGAAGTAATGGCCAGAGAGATTGAAACAAAGTTAAGAAAAGCATCTAACTGGAAAATCCCAGGCCTAGATGCAGTACCTAACTTTTGGCTTAAGGTATTAACTTCTTTGCACGAGGATTTAGCCATGTGTAAGAACTATTAATATGCACACCCTGAACACACACCGCACTGGTTAACAACAGGAAAAACAATGCTCTTATTTAAGAATGAACCAGCACGCTACCCTAAAAATTATAGACCAATAACTTGTCTTCCAACAATGTATAAAATATACATGGGAATTGACACCGACAGAGCTTATAGTAATTTAGAAGAAAACTCAATTATGGCAGTAGAACAAAAGGGCAATAAGTCCTATGGAACAAAGGATAATTTGTTCTTAAACAAAGTCATAGTGGAAAACTGTAAGAAGGGGAAGAATCTAAGTATGGCATGGATTGACTACAAAAAAGCATTTTATAGTATCCCATATTCATGGGTAAAAGAGTGCTTAAAAATGTATAAGATGCAGCCTACACTGATTGACTACAGTGTCCATGATACAATGGCGGGACACTTTGCAATTAAGCCATCATAAAGGACAAATTATTATCCCAGGGGAAAAAAAAAATCAAAGGGGGATATTCCAGGGTGACTCTCTGTCACTGTTGCTATTCTGTCTTGCCATTAACCCATTAAGCTTGCTTAGGCCATTGCTATAATTTGGCTCCTAGAAAACAACAAAGTCTAATGACTTCTCATCTTTTCTCTGTCGATGATTTAAAACTGTATAGCTCATCAGATGAGAAACTGAAAGCACAGCTGCAGGTTGTCAAAACTTTTTCAGATGATATTGGAATGTCATTCCGTCTTGATAAATGTGCAAAAGCAACCTTTAAGAAAAGAAAACTGCAGCACCAGGGAAATATATTTTTGGGACAAGAATGTGATATAAAAGAACTGTAGCAAGAGGGTGTGTATAAATACTTGGAAATTGATGAAGGATCGGCAATAAAACATGAACAAATGCGAATAAAGCTTAGTAAGAAATACTTTAGAAGACTTAAATTAATCCTGAAAACAGCATTGACATCTAGGAACAAGATCCAAGCCATAAATTAATTTGCTGTTCCTGTCCTAACTTACAGTTTTGGAGTGATTGACTGGCCCCAAAATGTGTTGGATAGATTAGATATTAAAACAAGAAGTTGATTTATGAAAATCAGTGTATACCAAGATTATATATTCCCTGTTCCAGAGGAGGGATGGGCCTCCTTGAAACTGATTACATGTATAGACCTGCAATCGTGGGACTCCACACATAACTACTGACCTCACAAGATCCAAATGTAGTGAAAGTTTTAAAATATGAGGAGAATAAATCTAAGACGACATTGCTGCTTAATTTAGCAGAAGCATATCGAAGTCAAGTAGGAATAGAAATCAAGAAGTAAATAAAAACCAGGCAGCAACTGAATGTGCTAAAAAAGAAAAAAAGAATATAAGGTGAAGGATCAGCTGAGAAGGCAAGAAATGTAGAAAAACATAACTATAGTTGCAAGTATAGAAATCTTCTGGAAGAGCCTCATGTTGATAGAAGGAATGCAGGAAT
>NC_056737.1:1023850592-1023854207 GCF_019279795.1 Protopterus annectens
ACGTGCGTAGTGTACGTGAGCGAGCCCAAGTAGGATGTGTCCGGAGGCGTGGCTAAGCCGGCAGGCGATGAGCAACCTAATGTGCTGACTGCCACGGTCCACCCATAATAGTAATGGCAGCAGCCAGGGCTCGTGCAGAATGAAACGCACGTAGAGTATGCAACATAGTACCCGTCCCAACAAAACGGAGAAGCAAATACAACCCACGGCCCTAAGTGTACCCGTCCAAGGAACAAAGGATACGCGTAACACCGTGTTTGTCCCGCAATGCACCGTCAGTGGGCATACCCAGAGAAGGTGTACCGCAGCATGTCAGCGCGCCGCACCGACATAGGAGTAGCGACTAAGGTTACCACCTGTCCCACTTTATGAGGGCAGTCCCTCCATGGGCAGTTGTGTCCCGATAAAAATATTAAAAACGGCAAATGTGCTAAGATTGTAGGACATAATGATATCCCGTATTTAATGTAATGGTTGCATGAAATGGTTATTTCCGTAACTGAAATACCTAAATGTCACAAGAAACAGAATAATCAACCAAACTGCTACAACAATAAGCTTTTATGTAGGCAAACAAGTGAAGTTCTATGCTATATAGTGACCGTGGGTATGTGTCGGCCTGTAAAATCTGATGTGAGTCCCGAAAATGTCCCACCTTGGCCACTGGAAAAGGTGGCAACCCCAGTAGCGACATGGGCATGGTCACCAGGGTTACCAGCTGTCCCACTTTGCTATGGACAGTCCCTCATTGGACAGTTGTGTCCCGCCAAAACTCAAAAAAATGGCAAATGACCTGAGATTTCCTGCCAAAAATATTCCCGCAATATACCTGTAATAGTAGCATAAAACATATATTTTGTATATGAAACACATACATGGCATAAGAAACTTAATAAGGAACCCAAATGCTAACAGAATAAGCGTATATTATGGCAAACAAGTGAAGTTCTGTCAACTCCACTTGCTGTGGGTATGTGTTGTCCTGCAAAATCCGATGTTTCCACAAAAGATGTCCCACTATGGGCATTGGAAAAGGTGTCAACCATAATGGTCACAAGCAGTAGTGAGAGTACACAGCCGGGTAGCTGTGTCGACATAACAACAGGAAGGAACCAAGATACCCTAAACACAGGCAAACATGTGCATAGCAACATGTCCCACACCCAGCAATGTGTTTATCGCATACACAGGACGGCGTATGTCTAAGTGTAATATCCAGAAGCAGAACCCATGCATGCAGATGTAATACACAATAGCCCCATTGTAGCATGTAAGTCCCACCCATGTACGCCTGTGCACCCAAACCAGCTAGCACCCTTGTGCAGCTACACACCTACACACAATGGGCATACCTGAAATGTGGTAAGAAGTATTGTGTTAGGCAGTGCCACGTGGGCAAATATGTACCCCACATGTCACCAACCCACCTCAGGTACAGATATGGAAATGGCTGCATGTGAATGTGTCTGCAGAATGTGTACATCCCGCATGTGGTATGTACCCGTCCAAACCATATAGGTTTGCACACGTCACGCTGCACATAACTGTACACATGTGGACAAGTCGGGTTGTTGAACCACCGCATCGATGATTAGCTATGCAGAGAAGTCAAACACATATAGCGGAACATGTGCCTACCAAACAGGACGACTAACAGGGTGCCACAGGCACAGAGGGGAAGGTGGGACATCACATGTGGAGAGTAGCCCGACAGCCAAATACACACGGTCAAGGTAAAGGACGGAACAACATGCATATGGGCGGATGGATGTTGTTAGAAAAATATATATAGAAACACATATGAAGTGCCAGTTTAGAAGCAAAATACTATATAATGCATTGAATTGTACCGTACAATATGGCAGTAGAAATGATCATACATGTAACTGGTGAAGCGTAGCTGCAGTGTGATCGAACTCTGACCCTGGCAGTAACCAGTACAGCAGGCCCATGTCTCTCAGCATTAATTATCTGCTGGGTTACAGAAAAATAAATGTATGTACATGCATAACATCCTCCCTTCCCCTGAGGAGGATGGCCTTGTGAGCAGTACAACTCCTTACCAGAGAGACAAAGGAACGTATTAAGAAATGAACTGACTATTGTATCGGAACAGTCCAGGGTCCTTGAAACACCTACAATCACAGAAGGACACTGTAATTGACCAGGTGCCTTGCAAGGCTGTGTTATTCTCATGGGAAAACATTTTAAAAGCATGACCGCAGCACCCACGTATGTATAGAACATTGCGGACCATAGTGATGGAAATGCCTTGTGACCGACCACGTCAGTAAGGTGGGCAAAAGCTGATTGTAAACACTATATAAAGAAATTGCTTACTGTATAGAGTCAGACAAAACTCTCATACTTGGACTGTATATTATTTTGCCTACCTGTGTACACTACTAAAGCGTTGTGAACCCGAGCTTCCTGTGTTATTGACTGTCACTTAGAAAAGCCTACTGATTTCTACAGTCTGGTTTTAACAACTTATTTGACATTGTGGTCTTTCTTAGCCAGAATTCCCTTGGTAAGCTACAGGTCAGAGTGCATGGGTGGTCAGACATCTGCGCAGGAGAATTTGCCTAAATGGTACTTCTGGAGTGAAAAGGCCTCCGACTGAATTGTTGTGTGTAAAGAGGCTGTCCACTGTCTGATCTGTGGCTGAAAAGCGGAAAACTGGATCCCAAGAAGAAAACGTGCAGTCATAAACAGGAGGCTCAGGTAAGGAGGGTTTGCCTCTTTGTCTCTATTGTAGATCAGGGACCAGACTACATTGTGTTTCTGTTAACAGTTGTGATAGCAGGTCGAAGACCAATCCAAGTAGTTTTAAATCTGGACATAGATCAGGGGAACACAGAGTAGAGTAAATAGTCATTGTAGACACTACAGTGGATACAGGGAAGGAGATACCACGTGGTACGAGAGAAGGGTTACGTAACAGTCGTGTAGAGGATATGGGAGATTAGTGCACAAACAGATCATGTGATCCGCGTTTGACGGGTGACGTGAAGTATATGCAATTGCAGAGAGCACATAATGTGAGATATTCTGCAAAATGGGGTAATGGTATATTAGACAAAATATCGTTACTGAAACATTGGAATCACTGAAAATGTGATGCAGATGTTCTAGGGTAACCATCTGTCCCACTTTGTGAGGGACAGTCCCTCTTTGGCCAGTTGTGTCCTGCAAACAAACTGAACAAATGGGAAATGTCCTGATATCTTAGGACAAAGATTTTTCAGATATCTACTTAAATGATAGCATGAAACAGTAATTTTGTATCTGAAACACCAAAATATCATACTAAACAGAATAAGCAACTCAAATGCTACAAGAATAGGTTGCTCTCCTGGCAAAAAGTGAATTGCTGTCCTTAGTACTGGCCGTGGGTATGTTTTGCCCTGCCAAATTACACGTTCCTAACACTAATGTCCCACTTTCTGCATTTGAAAAGGTGGCAACCCTAAGATGTGCAGGCGAAAAAACAGCGACAATTGGGTATCCGTCAAGCACATAGGTGGATTGAGGTAGTGAACCGAAGGGAACAGAACACTAGAAATGCGAAAGCATCATACGTACACAAAGAAGATAATAATACAGTAGTAGACG